>NW_026623649.1:358403-362589 GCF_030028575.1 Malurus melanocephalus | reverse complement strand
TGCCTGTTTGCATATCCTGCGTAGCTGTCCAGACAGGAAACAAAAAGAGCTAAAGGATGGGGAAGGCTGTAGGTACAAGAAGAATAACTGAAGATTTAATAAGCATCCCCACTAAAAACAGCAGAATTCCTCTCTGTTGAGAGGAATCCATGTTGGTGTTACCTGTTTACCAAAGACAGGGTTATCCCACCATCTGCTGCCACAGATCAGGGGCTGAGCCAGCGGTTAGGCTTGACTAGCAGCAAGACTCATCCTAGTCGTGATCTAATTCACTGAAGTTTGTGCAWACTTAAGCTAAAAATTGGGCTCTTGTGGGTTTAGGAAAAGCCTAGACTGAAAAAAACAAAACAAGCATCTTGAAAGCAAAATGAGGTTTAACTACAGCTGATGATCCAACTTTCAAGCAGATAAATTACTTTGCGAAAAGACTGGTACAGCCAAGCCCCTTTTCATTTACAGAAAGCTAACTCAATCAGTTCCTATTCTTTTTAGATAGCTCTGCTGGGTGTAAATGAATGTGTATAATATGTGGTCCATTTATTTCCAAGAACGTTGCAGTGAAAGTTTCTTTATGGATTTGCTGCAAAATCCTGGGTAAAGAAAAAAAAATCAATAGAAAATATCCACCTTCCTTAAAAAGAAAAGCCGTTTTCACCCTGAAGTTCAATTCATTTTGCTCTGGCACTTACTGACTTTGATTAAGAACCTTTCAATGTTTGTGCAGGGCCTTTGCTCCAACCTCCCTGGCAGAAGTTTCGAGTCCTCAAGCCACAGGGGTGTTTACAGAATCAGAGGGACTTTGAWGGGGTGTGGGGAGAAATCACAAAGCTGGAACTCATCCCTGCAGGTGAAGTGACAGTGTTTTTATTGTCCTTGACAGTGGTTGATTGTCCTTAACTGGGGTGGGGGTGTCCCTGCTGTCCATCAGCTCCCAAGGCTGCACTGCCCCCAGGATGACCAGAACACATTTGGTGTGACAGGCTCAGGAAATGGGCCAGCCCAGCCCAGCCTGTGGTTGCCAGATCCCTCCGAGCTTGCCCACAGCAGCCTGACTTTGAAACATTGCCCGAGGCTCGGGGGCTTCGAGGGCACAGCAGAACTCGCCATTGAAGTGCTGGTGCGAGCCCTGAGGCAATGATTCAACAAAGGTCCTGGGAGCACAACAGTCCACTTGGTCTCTCCTGCTTAAATATTTTGCCTTGATTTGGCCAAGAAAAGCAGSCCCAGAGGTTCTGGCAGCATCTGTCAGAGCAGCGCTGGGCAATGCGGCCGCTGTTGGGATCTGAGCTGGGGATGTGTTTACCAGCACTTTGGGAGGTACCAGCAGCGAGCAGGAGGCTCTGTCAGCTCCTTTTTATCTCTCTCAAGGACTGGCTTGGCTCAACMACAGTTATCAGCCAGCAGAGTGGAGGGTTTTCATCAGCAGGCAGCTGTAAGGAGGTGGTGGTGCTCTGTCAGAAATGAGATGAGGCGTGGAATGAGTGGGTTCAGTGTTTGTGTGAGCTGTTCCTTCCCCTGCACCTTCCCCCACTCATAGCTCAGCTCTGAGGCTCTGTGAAAGGACAACATCCTTGTGGAGAGGGGTCCAAATGCTCTTTCTGTGTGTGCTGGAGTATCTCTATCAGTGGAAGTCCTAAACAGATCCTGGTCTGGCAGTCAGGGTGACATTATCCAGTGTCTGTGTACAGAGAGGATGGAAAATGTCAGGTAAATGCAAAAGCACCTGCACGTTCACTTCATCCAAATTCAAGGGAGCGCAGATGAGCCAGGTGCAGGCAGGAACAGCAGCATCCTTTGTAGGAGCCTGGCTCTTCTCAAAATGCTTCCTTTTTTATCCAAAGAAAGTCACAAATARCMYCAGGCTGAATAAATACTTGGAAAKAAATGCTTTGCTTAATTTCTTGAGAGTTTCTTGACTAGAAAAAAAATCCACAAACTCATTATTAAAAAGAATACATCTTATCTTTGATAAAGCCTTTTTTCATTCTCTTTTGCTGGTGTTAAGTAGGAGGTCAGAAGAGAAGCACAAAGGAGCAAATTATTTCCTGAGATGRTTTTCAAACCTAAATGTTATAACTCAGAGCACTCTAAGCACKGTCTATATGGAAGTCAGATGCCCATAAATAATATCATGTAACTAATAAAAAGCTGTTACAAATGAAGATATAATTGTGGTTTTTAGTAACAAGCATCTGGTATCTGATAGTTTTACCTATCTCTGGGGTTGGAGAGGATAGATGTCTCASATTAATTATCAACCAACTTGCAGATTAATGTGGGAAAATGTCTACCCTGGCCTTAAAAATGTCTGACTACTTTACATTAATTGGCAGTCAATTAAATTGTGGTAAAAAGTGCCCAGAGTGGACACACTCAGAGGAAAAGAATTCACTCTGTGTGCTGTACATGTTAATTTAAAATCATTGTAACAGCCATTTCAAAGCAGAGCCTTTCCCAGCGTGACCGAGGATTAATCTTCATTCTCATTCCAAGGGGGATAAGCACACTGCTGTTAAATAAAGCCATTTTTCAGTTTCCCAAGCTAAAGAAAGAGCTACGACCTTTCTGTCAGAAGATGTATCACAATTTTGGGGTTTTAAGTGACCAGTCTTTGAAGTCCCCATCAGACCTGTGATGTAACTGGAAAACCCTACACAGAGTGAGGATTTCCCCTCATCCCTTACCTGTGGAAGGCAGGTGAGTTACTCAAGGTTGGAGGAAACTCTGCTCTCTCTGATGGGATGGCCCCAATGAACTGAGCACCAAGAGCTCATTTTCCCCCATCACGCTCAGAAAATTGAAAAGCTCAGCAAATAAAAAGTGTGAAATAAGAACTAAGAGCCAAACAGGGAACTGGATATATTTTATTGCAAGAACTTTCATAGGGACATTAAGGGTTTTGCTTCATTGCAAGTTGTCATGAACAACATACAAATTTCTTTTAGACCTTTTTCTTCGTTCTTTACCTCAAAAAAGAGAGGCATTAACAATGCTCTCAGCTATTAGGGAATCACTTCGTGCTGTCTGAAATTAATGTAAATTGAAATCACAGCCTCAGGTGCTGAGGTGAAGTTTGAAGTTTTCTGTGACGTGAAGAAAAGAAAGCTGAAAAATCTCAAAGATAGTCACTGAAATGGGCCGTTTTATCTGCACGGCTTTTTCTATTTTCAGAAGGCAGCAGAGGTGAGATTATCTCAGCAGTTAAGAGAAGAAACTGAAGTTTCATTGAGCTGGCACATCTAGATAAATTAAATCTGATTGTGAGATGTAAATAAATAAAGACAGCAGAGATGGAAGGGGGGAAGCTGTTGCTCCCCTTCCTGTCCCTGAATCTCCTCTCGTGCTTGGACAGGCAGTCCTGGCTAAATGGTGAGGGTTAGAAAGGGCCTTAAARGTCATTCAGTTACAATCCTTTAATGTACAGCAAAGAGATTTAAAAATAAGATTGGGAATCTTTTCCAGAAGCAACACAGGCCAGCTTCATTACACTTAGATACTTCTGTCTTTTAATTAATRCTAATAGATTAATTCTTGTCTGGAGCAGGCTGCCTCACCTACATGGACTGGCAGCCCTTGAAAACCCTCTGGCAGGGCAGCACTAACTGCACTCCCTCTTCCAGATGCTCACTGGATCCAAGAAAGCGAAAAATATAAATTAAAAGGTCACTTTTCCACTTGGACAGCTGCTATCCTTGCCAGGAGGGTCTCCTATCAACTCAGATAAGGAAAATGGAGAGAGGAGGTGAAGTACAGAGTTCCAAGGGGAAATACTCCTCACYTTCCAAGAACAGGTTTCTGTCTGCCTCTCTTTCCCACGTGCAGAATTAATTCAAATGTACCACAWGGTTGTGAAACACAGTAGTATAAAAAACAGTCAGGAGTTTAAATAGTGCAAATGTAATATAAGCTTTGGGGAGAGAGGAAAATAGGTGGCAGTCTGAGTTTCCACAGTAGAAAACACACCTTTACAGAGGATAATCTCAATTAGATTGAGGAGGGATGTTAGAGTAAATTGCCACTGCTAAGCAATTTTCTGATCTAAGGCATAGGAGGTTTGTAACAGCCCCATGTGCTTTGGTTTAGATCATTTAGTCTGTTTTGCCAGCAAATATCACCATGTGCTGAGCAGCTAATTTTCAGCAAACCTTGCTGGAGTCATCAGGGAGCCAGGTTTGTTCTGTGCTTT
>NW_026623649.1:331752-358397 GCF_030028575.1 Malurus melanocephalus | reverse complement strand
TTTTTTTTTTTTTTTTTTTTTTTTTTTTTTTTTTTTTTTTGAGTGAAGCGTTGCAAACACTCTGATCCCAATCTGAAAGAACAATCTAACACAGCAAACACCAGCTCTGGTCCCTGGCACCTCATTGCTCCATCCCAGGTCCCTCTTGGCAGATGCTTCGAAGGAGTCACGATGGCACATCCATCACTTCCAACTCCCTCGGTGCCTCCTCAACATCTGCATCGCTTCCTTGATGTGCAGAGCTTGGAGCAGAGTARCCCCAGCGCTGTTTCACCCCAATTTTCCAACCTGCAGCTCCCCAGCCCATTATCCTTCCCTCCCACGAGCTGTAATTGGCCTTTGCATCCTGCACATCTTCATTTCTGAGCCCCAGCCCAGCTCAAAGTTCACCGCGTGCCAAGGTCGCTGCAGCACGGGGGAAAAAGGARGGAAGGCTCCCCTTTTCAGTGGATATAATCCCATTTTTGACACTTCCAAGTCATTCATTTGATGGGAACAGGGTAATTAAGCCAGCCTGTTGGTTCAGGAGAGCCTCCTCCAGCAGCATTTCAGAGATCCTGTGACCATCAGTGGACTCAGCCCAAATCCCTGGGGTCTGGCTCCTGCCCACGATCCCACCCAGCCTCTGTGGGATCGCTTGGAAAAATCCAAACAAACAACAGGGCATGGCTGTGCTGTGCCTAATTGATAGTAATGTTAAAAGACTGGTCGTAATTTGAATGCTAATTAAGGAAGATAGTTATTGATTTTAATGGGAGGCAGAGCAGGCTCTTGCACATCTACCACAAAATGAGAAAGYACTGGGGTTGCTGTCAGTGCTGGGGAAACAATCACAGTAATAATGTGCTGGAAAAAATGCAGCTTCCTCTTGACAAACCWTTACCAGCAGCAAGAATGGCACTCAAGAAGAGAGGATTTTGTGTTCCCAGCCCTGGGAAGTTAACTCATTTCTCTCTGTATGATTTACCACAGTTCTAACAGTTACAAACCTCAGTAAACACAAATGTGGATGTTAGGAGGACACCCACCACTAAGTTATACAGATAACAGGAGCCTCTAAGATGCTTATGTAAAATGTCATTTTCTCCCCACTCACAGCACTCAAAATTCTCAATTTTTAGCACAAAACTTAGGTTAAAAATTCTTTACTTTAAATAAGTCTGAGGTCAACCTCCTCTGACACTATTAATTAGTGCTCCAGCAACCAGCATCCACAAGTCAGCACACGGTCTGTGATTTCAGGGAAATTTAGAGAAAACCTTATTTTGCATGGACATTTGGAAGTATTTGGTTTACAAACATCTTTCCCCAAAATTCAATGCCACAAGATTTCTCCTGATTGTCATTTTTGCTTCTATCAATTCATATTTGATTTATTGCTCCCTTTTTTAATGGCAGAGGGGGACAGGAATAGGGTGTTCAGATTCTGCTTTATCAAGGTCYTCACAAATAAATAACAGCTCAAAAATCCATAAAATTGGCCATTGTCTTTCAGCTGCAAAATCCAYGTCCCATGCCAAGAATTACCACAACAATAAAAACTTCTCCATCTTTATTGCCACAGAGCACATGATTCATTGCAAAATTTCTAAGGAATATTTGTATTTATGTACAGGACTCCATGTTGACCAGAGAGGGTGGAAAATCTCCAAACACCCTCTTTGGTCAAATGAGATTTCTCAGCTGAATCATTGAGATTATACTTCGATTTTCAATGCTGGTGCTGGCATTTTTATGACAGTGGCTCTGGCTTATTAACAGAGCATATTGAAACCAGCTTGGTGATTTTCCCCTCCTTCTTTTTACACTGTTATACCAAAGAACATTTATTTTGATAAAARATGCACACCCTCCCCTTAGGAGAGGGGCACTGGAGCAGGGTGAGATGGCTCCTGCCTTTGTCACTGTCTCCAGAGTAACTGGGGAAGGGCAGGAACTGGAGTGTAATCATTCAACAAAGTGACAAAATACAGGGCTGAARGAAAAAAACCTAGATTAAATAATTCTTTGGTGTCCCCTATGTCTTCATCTATTTYTCAAAAGGCATTATGTGCAAAGCAGAAAATGGTATTACTTTTTTGTATTAATAGCAGAGATGAATCATCTAATGCCATTCAACAGTTGGAACTAATATCAAGATTCGGATTTCACAGCTGGCTGTAGGAGAGACAGGGAGAAAGCTGCACAKATCAAAAAATGTTTTGGGGAAGATCCCTGTCCAGTCCCTCAGTCTGTGACTTCCTCTGATCTTGGAAATTGAAGCTTTCCCTTTAAACCTTCAAATGCAATTCTTGTTCTCTTGAAGGCGWATATTCAGAGAACATTTTCAGGATATTCAAGGAGGGCAGTGTGGGTTGCTGCCACAGAGCCAGTCCCCAGAACCCCACCAAACCTTCAGAAGGATGATGGCAGGGTCCTGCTGGGTGCTCAGAGCACCTTGGCAGGCCAGCAGCAATCTCCTGGCATCCCATGAAGGCTCCAAACAGCCGGGTGGATGCCAAGGGTGCCACCCACCAGCCCAGCTTGCCACGAACTCACTGTCCCAGGATCACCTCCCGCTGGCCCAGGGACATGGCAGGGTCTCCACACACCTCTGTGAGATCTGGARCAAGTTTGGGGTGAAAAATGGCACTGGTGTAAGCCATGAGAAGGTCTKCTGATAATGTGAAATTGTTTCCCAAGGTCTGTGTTTTTTGGGATGTTCACTCAGGATTACAGACTGAGGTGTCTCTGCCTCATGGATCATTCTTCTCCCACACCCAGAGGCTGCCTGGGCTCCCCTTCCACCCACTGAATAACCAMCCCTCCCCAAATAACCACGTGAAGTGGCACTGATTTCTTAGCACTAMTTTGTCTAATAAATGAGATGGTGGAGCACAGAGAAGCAGGAACTGCTCCACGTGAGGTTCAGCTGTTCCTGCTGCAGAGGTGGCAYTCGGGCACAAACAAATCCATCAGTGCTCAATCCACCTGCAGACCCAGCCTGGATGTGAGTCCACCAGCACATTGTGACTAATCCTGAGAGGAGAAACAGCGGGAAGGAGTATGAGCAGTACCATCTCCAGAGCAGCAAGAATTAATTGCCTGCAGCCCAGTTCCCTGTGAGTTGTGGAAGTCACAGTGAGAGAAGAATGCAGAAGGAAGGTGTGTAGAGCCAGGGTCACCTTTCACAGCAAAACTTCATAGAAATTAGATGGCAGCCCAACCGTGCTAAGAGTTTCTCCACATCAGAGGTTTTGAATTGAGGCAGAATAGTTCCAGCATCTGTAATTAGCRCTTCCATTAAATCTGCATTGCTCTCATATTAATTTCAGGAGTTTGGAACTGTCAGGAGCATTATTAAGGGATGCTATGCTTGTCAGGAGTTGCAAATAAAATTTGAGCTTCTGATTAAAAGTTTAGGGCAGTCCTCATTATTTCCTGCATCAGAAGAGCAGTCTTTGTGGGCTTCCCTTTCAGTCAGTACTGTTGCATTACAGAGGGTCTCTAATTATTTCTGCCTCGGAGCTATTTAAAAAAAAAAAAGAAAAAAAAAAAAAAGAGAGAATTTATTTCTCACATACTCCTTGGTGAAGCCAAATACAAAAATTCCCATTTGTTTTCAGAGCTGGAAAGACACAGTGACACCAGGAAGGTGCTGGAAGGAATCACTTGATTTTTCCAAATTTCCTGCAAACTGGACCAACAAAGGCACTGGGAAGTGTAAGCCCAGCATGAGTGAGGATTCACTGTCCCTCTTCTTAAGAGCCACATCCAGAATGAGGGATGCAGGAAACACACAATAGACTGGGGGCTAACACGTCCAGGATATGTGTTTCCATGGGATCCAGTACGATTATTTTGGCTTTAAAAACAAACCCAACTTCCTGAGTCTGGATCCAGCCATGCCCCGACACAGCCCCGACTGTGGGACCTGGGAAGGAGAGACTGTGAGTTTTGGATGGGGAAAATCAGATACGGGAAATTTGTGACAGAAAATCTGGCCACTTTGTGCTAYGAGGCTGCACTGCCTGTGTGCAGTTTGCATGCAATGAAAAATAAGTGTACAGGCTGAGAGGGCAAGGCAGGGATGCTCAGGGGCTGGAATCAGGGCTCAGAGCTGAACCCCAGAGCAGCTGCACAGTCTGCAGCCAAGTATTTGCCAGGAAATAAAGGTTTGGATGAGCTTAACCTCATTGCAAACTCCAGTCAAACTTGTGTAATTGTTAACACTGGAAATGGAAGTTTGAAAAATTAAAATGCCTTAAGTGAAAAATTACAAAGAAAACTTTGTTCCAGAAGGAATTTCACTCCAGAGGGATGTTTTGGTTTGGAATTTATGCTTTTGTTGTTTAATATAAATTAAAAACCTCTTTCATAAAAAAGAACCCATGCATTTGGGGGGTTGAAAACATTTACTAAACCTGAWTTTTMTATATCTTTTCATACATACAGACARCTGAAASTGTTTTCTTTTCCTTTGGGCAGTAAATAAAGAAACTGACTCTTCATCCAGTGAGCTGCAAATGCGTTTTACTCTGTGTGAAGCAGAACATCTCTGTAGACCGAGTTCTGTATTCCCTTGGTTACTTTTTAATTACATTGCAATAAAATTGCAAGGAATCTAATCTTGCCAGACGAAACCCAGGGACTCTGTGGAAGGTGATGGGGGTCCAGCTATTTCACACACTAATTACACCAGCACAGGCCCTGCAATACTGTGCTATTTTTATTCATTCATGAAAAAAAAAATTCTCTCATCTAGATCTGAGTGACTGCTATTTCATTCTCAAAAATAGTCAATGCACTCTTCATTTCCCAAAAAGCAGSTGCCCTCTTCTGTTTCCAGGGAATATTACTACCTTTCAAAATCCTAATGGGTGTGCTGTTSAAATCAAAATAAAATGCCATCACTCTGCCTGCCTCAAAACAACAACCCAATCTCAATAAAGCACTGCCACCTTTCTCAAAAYCTCTGGAAAAGGGGGAAATATTTAATTAGAGCTTGAAATATGGGTCTAAGGAGGGAGTTGYTCGGGATTTCTAAAAGTATGTCTGCAGTGCCATCAGGAGGTGTGATCACAGCATAGGAAAGCTGAGCTGAGCTGAGGCCAGGCTGGGTAAGGCAGTGCAGCCCCCAGGACAGATGGACACACAGAGTGGACGTRGGGAGGGGCATCCCAGCTGCACTTTTCCAGGGACAGCWGTGCCCTGAGAGCTCCAGGCACCCRMCAGAGTCACCACAAGGTGTTGTCACCTCTGTGCCCACCCCTCTGGCTGCAGCCAGAACCTCAGAGCCTCAGCCTGGCTGAGGAGTGATGGGAATCCTGCATCCACGAGGCTCAAACACATGGAAACATTCAGTCTTCCAAGGGGCTGCAAGAGTTTTGTCATTTTTTTCTCTTGATTTACTGGAAGTTGATTAAAAAACTACAGCCTGAATTTGCAGTGGATGTGAGGCCATGCCCAAGTAGCATATCACAGCCCACAGCAAAGCTGCTGGACCTGCAGGGAGGTGGCAAAATTGGAGTCTGGGAAGGTGGATACCAACTAATGTGAGTTATTTTTGAGTTATGAATTACTGTGACCCATTTCCTCCACAACTGGCCTCAGCTCTCTATTGTTCTCAATTTTCCAGTTCCCAAGGCCGTCTCTCCAGGGAATAAAGATTAAACACTTGTTGGAGAATTTCAGGAGGGCGACTCGTCATCTCAGACCATGACTGCTCACTCGTCTCCACTGCCCCATTAAATGCATCATAAAAATGCCTTCTTTAYTGCCCTGTAAAGAAGCATCAAGTGCATCACTGCATTTACATGAACATTCAGGACAGTCAGATTTCCCACTTAGGTGTTACACCATKAATTTATCCACTATTTATCTCCTTGAAATAGGAATGAATCCAGTCATCCCACACCTGCTCATTTCCCAGAGAGACAKGCAAGATTCCACTGAGACAGAGAAACAAAATGATTTCTCATGGTGCCCTTAAAAAAAAAAACAAACAAACAGCAGCAGCTCAAATAGGTGAAAGTGGAGCAAACAGCTGTTCCCTGTTCTGTGGATGCTGATTAAAACTGGCCTCTTCTTGTGTAGGTGGAAATCTTTTCCAGGTAATAGAGCCTGCCTGGACTTAGGGCTCCTGGCCTTGTACCCGTGCTCCAAACGAACAAGACTGTGCCCCAAAATACAACATCTCATAGTCAGCTTAACTTCATAGCAAGAACCTCCAGTGCAGCTGGTGATTTGGTTTAGAAAGGTAATAACATAAAGAGAGAAAAAGGGGAGAGAAKCCAGGTGACTGTACTCCTCCTCAGCTTGGCTTTGAGCTGGCACGGCCCTGGCATCTCAGAGCCCCTGATTTATTTTCCCTTCCATGGGCTTTTCATTGGCACCAATTAATATCCCACATTTCCCTGTCAACAAAACATTTTCATGCTTTGAGGGTGTAAAAGTTAAACTCTTTGGAAAGAGCCTCAAAGCACACAAAGCAGATGAAGAGCTCTCACTTGTTTAGCCCTTCAAAGGMCTAATTTCTGCAAGGTGACAATTTGCTTTGGTCATAGAGCAAGCCTGTGGAAGCAGAAYGCTGCAGACACGATTTTTTCACAGTGCTGTAGGTGGAGCCAGCTGTATYGGGTTAAAGGCAGCACTTCCAACACAGATGAGTCGTTTCTAATAAACAGAAATTGGAAAAGCCTCCAGCATCGAAACAATATTAAAGATTGAATCCTTCTGGGAAAGACATGTGATACTCGTCTGGCAAAATTGCTGCCAGCCATTYGACACTATAATTGTAGGACATTAAGTTTCATCCCAAATGCCAAGCATTAAGTGATGTTCCTGCATGAGGTGACCACAGCCTCACTTCCTTCTGGAGGAAATCTAGAYCAACAGCACCTGCTGAGCACAGGGTGACCTCAACCAGCCTCCAGAAAGACACAAAATTTGCAGTTTGACTGTGGCACTGCAGCACTGAGATGATTTGGGGTTTCTGTATGGAACATRTAGCTTGAGACTGGAACCAGTGATGTTCCCTGGCAGCAACAGGGGGCTGGAGTCCTTAATTTTGGTGTAGGCAGTTCAGGCAGCCCCAGCTCTGTGCAGGGAATTGCCCTGGAGAGCTCTAAACAGGCCCAAAGGCTACAGCTGCAAACATGTGCTGATGCCTCTCCTTGTAGGGTTCAATTCTGTAAAAGACGACTCACTTGGGGGTCTAAGCCTTGTTTTCAAAGACAGCTTGCAAGCTGATTTACAAAAATGCCACAGCAATTTAAAATGTCTGCTGAGGTTTACGGAAACACCCAAGCAGATTAAGGTGCTGAATGTTTTCAAACGTTACTCGTGCCCTATGCTGGTCTTGTGTCCCAGGGTTGGTGGGATCACCCAAGGCAACTTCAGATTTTCTGTCTCTTTCTTTCTACCCTTGTTTTTTCCACTGATTTTTACTTTTCYTCTGGAATGTGTACATAATATTCTGTTTTAAGTATAACAGCCTGTGATCTGGACCCAAGGTGTATCTTTGGGTGCTGATATTTTAGGGACTCATGCTCTGATTCGGAAGATCTGTGCTGGATGCTCTGTGGGAATATTGTGCTGTGTGCCAAYGACAATAAATACTGGCTGGCATTTTCCAGCCTCAGAGCTCTCACGAACCATTGCAGGGAGCTTGGCTGCTCATCCATTTGCCACGCATTTTGTTAAGTGGGCAGCCTGACAGTGGCACTAGCACAGCTTCATTTTCTCCTAACAGCTTCAGGACACCATTTCTTAAATCAAGACAAAGCCTTTGAAGTCAGTGAGTGGAGCAGGCAGCGCTGGCTTTGTTACAGCAATCAGAAATGCAAGTTGAAAGCCTGGATGCTAATTGCCAAGACTGCTGCCATATAATTAGCATATACAGTCTGTACCCAAATTAAGAAGAACTCCCTTGGAAGCTTATTATGCCCTAATATATCCCCAGTATGTCTGCACATACAGCTGTGCTCTGCCCCACCTTGGTGTTTCTCAGCAGCTGTGAGGAGCTGGGTGAAGATCAAGGCTAATCGAGCTTAACAAGGTGTCTGCAGAAATCTGTCCCACGTGTTAGACACTGGGCAATGCATGAAAGGACTCCAGGCTGATGGAAATGCCCATCAAAGGACCTGTTAAGAGGAGAGATGCTGCTCTGTGCACCCACCCTGACCTGCCAGAGCCTCTCTCCGTGTTCTGCTCTGCAGCTCCACGTGTGTGGCTGCATTTTATGTGTTCATAATGGTATTGTGTCTTCTGTGCTGACACCAGGCCAACAGCCCTGAGGACAAGGGACAAGGACAAGGACCTGGCCTGCTGAGTCTGGTCTGTGTGGGARGAGAGGGAATGATCCCAAGCCTCCTGCTTCCTGCCTCTGGTCTGGAGCTGCAGGACATCAGCCTCGAGGAATGGCCAGTACAGTCAGCAGTGCAGCTCGTATTTTAGCAGACTGAATTCTGAAGTATTCTTTCCAGACTCCCTAAAATATCAGGTGTTMATCTATATGATATCATCTCTTCCACTGCACAGGGATTTGGCCATTTGAATTCTTTTCATACTTATGATTCAACTTTAGTAGTTTTCACTAAAACACACTATTGGTCGTGTTGCATTTAGTTAAGTACATAGTCTGGTTTCTGCAGGTAAATACTGAGTTCCTGCACAAAATTCCACAGACACACCAAATACAGCCTGTTTTATTTATCATGCAACTGTGTTCATTTCTTCTTAGAGCCCTACACCTTGTTCATTCACTCACAGTATCTTTGTACCTTGATAGTGTGAAACTAGCCTTAGATTAATACTTTTTAAAAATCTTTATATGTACTTCAAACACCTGCCATGTTCAGATAATGCACAGTGGATAATCTTCCTATATATCTTTTCCCTCATGTAATCCCAGTGATTTTACACAGCTCTACTCCTGTTTCACACAGGGAGAGAAGTGAAGGAAGCCCAGTGGGATAAGGCCAGGCGAGAGCACGTCATTCCCTGAAGGATAGGCCAAGAATCCTTGGTATTATCTGTTACAGCAGCTCATTGCTATTCCAAAACAGAGAAGCAGCCTTCAAGCCAAAGGCTTTATTCCTACTTCTARTTCTCCTAAAGAGAATTTATGTGGAGGGGACATAAATGAACACAGAAGAGCGTCCAAACTTGCATCCTTTACAATCCTCCTAAAAGCTGTTGTTTTTCCACATCTCCACTATGGTTTAATGGCAGAAGCAATATTGGAAGATCTCTCTGCCAGGATCCATTATTTTTAAACCACATGCTGAAGTCCTAATGCCTTATAAAGCCACTTCATGAACAATGAAAATCCAACTATTACTAATCAAATTGGTTTTAAAATCCAGTCATTTTCATCATTCTGTGAGCAGGGAGACTGGATGGAGATGAGGCAGGGACARCAGCTTGGTATTTAATTCCATCTTYCTTTTAAGCCAYAGATTTTCTGGACAAATAATTTTTTCCCCCAAAATTTTAYTTCCTCAGTTGTACAATGCTGCAGAACAACTATGTGAAATCCTTAGACACCAGGGTAATTGTAGAAGCAAACAGAGGGCTACTTATGCTTTCAAATCATACATTTAGCCTTTGATTTTCACCTCTTTTTTATAGTGTTTTATTTGCTGAGTAAATCAGCAAATGCCTGTGACTCTCAATTAGGTTGCCCAGGTATCTGTGGGCCACTATGGGTTTTGGCTGTGCCAAACTGCTGTAAAATYGATAAAAAATACACTTAGATGTGCTTTAACATCTGATAATGGGGACGTGCTGCTTTGTGGAGGTTTGGTTTCCAGGATGACCCAACATAACACAGCCTASATGGAAATAAACAGTGAAGGGCTGGGGTGAGATTTAACATTAAAATTCCTTTCAAGTTTCTATGACTCTGTTTACTGTCAGTGAGAACATAGAAACCCTCCAGCATTTCACTGTTAGCACAGAAGCCACCTAAGCACTGAGGCAGCTCTCATTCCAAATGGAAAATCAGGATAATGCCTCCAGTGTCAGCACTCTCTGTGAGGGTCCAGTGCCTTGAATAAGAGAGGACAGGAGAGTGCAGGGACACATCCCTCTTCACAGCTGCTCTTCCACCCAGAGCTGTGCCCCCACAGCAGTCACACCCCCAAACGTTTTTGGTGTGTCCCCAGGACACTGCCCTCGAGGTCAAGAGCTCACTGCACCAACAGCACGGCTGCAGCTCCACAGAAGGGCAGAGCTTTGCTCTTACCTGAGCTGAACTTTAAAACCCCAGATGTTCTCTGCTCCCAAGGCTCCACTCAGAATGTCCTTTCTGTTTGGAAAGTCATTTATGCTGCATAAGCATATGCTCTTCTGGAGCCCTCAAGTAATGAAAGAGGGTAAGAGCACTCTGGTAAAAAAAAAAAAWGTGCAAATGTAAGTATCAGGCTCAGCTCRTCCCCACCTTTTCACAGTTAGAGTTGAAAGTCAGTCCGTGGTTCAGCCTGGGGCTGTTGCAGAGCTTGTGGTGTCCACTCAAGGGGAAAGCACAGACACAAACAGAGCYTTTTGTGTCCCTCCTGCCAGACACTGAGCAATCCCAACCCCTCCTGAAGCCAAGACAGCTCTAAGCTAGCTTTCAGTAACAGCTGGAAGYACACTGACCCTCCTCCAGTGTAACAAATTCTACTCTGAATTACACTCCTTTATCAATGTGTGAAAATATATTCACAGAGTTGCACTCAGTGCTGAGCTTAAATCAACTCAGTCAAGCCGAGCCCAGCCAAGAGCAATAGCAATACCAAACACYAGGGCTGTACCATGGTAAGAGCAAGATGGTTTATTATATAATGAAGAAGAAAAAAAAAATCATTTTCATCAAGTATTCCCTCACAGGGGTCAGTACAATATAAAGGAAATAAGGAGAAWTGTACAAAACAACCTGACAAGAAGGCTCTAGATGAAACATGTTCAAAGCACTTGCAAATGATGTTGCTGGACAGATGCAGAGGAAATTAAATCAAGGGATTTTTTCCCCCTGCAAAACACAGACTGAAAAACTGATTTTATTTTTCAAAAATGCAATTCTGTCTTTACCTGCAGATATTTCAGGTTAGAGACACAATTTTAGCTGTGATACATTTTTTAAAGATGAGATTCCCAGAACACTGTTTGACCACATTTATTTCAAAGTGGATTTTATTTTCCCTTCCAACTTTATGCAGGCGGCAAAGCCCAGCTCAAAATAACAGAAGCTTAGCCACTAACTTCAAAGAAACCAGGTCCATACTCCATTTTCTGTTATCCTTTGGCAACCAYAGCATTTGTTTTTCCATAATCAGCAACAGATCTCTGTCTCATCCAGAGCATCCTTGTATGCAAGGTTATAAAATAAAAATTAAAAAAAAAAAAAAATCACAAAACTTTTTACTCATATAAGAGAAAACATCAAGGGTATGAAATTCCTGGAGGTTTTCAAGGCTTGCTCCTAACTTAACTAGAGTCAACATACTTCCAACTATTTTAGCTGGAGCAAGACCAAACCCTTACAGAGCCAGAGATRCACAGTCCTCAAAAAGCAAAACTGTAAGAGTGTTATAACCCAAACAGAGGAGTAAAAGACAAACTTTAGCAATGTACCTTGACTGGCCCCAGCCAACATTAATATCTTTGCCTTGGGGATTTTTTACTCTTGACCTGGGCAAGATTCCCATTGGTTACAGTCAGAGCATTACTTAAGTAATGTAGCAAAAGGACATCATGCATTAGTAAGCTAAAATATGAATCCATGCTTATGGCAATAGCTTTCCCTTCTAATGCCCTATAATGGGCATCTAGGAAAGGAAATAAGACAAGCAGCTTTACAGAAAAAAATCTGCTTTGTTATGTTGATGATCATCCTAAGCAACTCCACAGAAGTTTTCAGGGTTCCTTTCAATGTGCAATGAAGAAAGCAAAAAGTCAAAAATAAACCAGTATTAGGCAAGATTATAACAGATGTATACTCATTAGTGCAGAATGCAAAACAAAAGCTAATGCTTGATACAAACAAAATAGCATCACTTTCAACTCCTCACAAATTCATGGATTCCACATGGTTTACTTCCGTGCCTTAAAAGAAATGTTTAAATGAAGCATGAACCTCGTGTCTCTAAAAATATCACCCGAGTTAGCAAAGGAACCATTGGAGGAAAAACAAATTGGAAATGGACATTTAATAACAAGTTGCAAGGAAATCCCCATTTTGTTTAGCATGAAAAGAAACAAAGATMCAYGGGTTGGATTTGGTTGGGGGWTTTTGGGTTTGGGGTGGGTTTTGCTRTTTGGGTTTGGTTGGGTTTTTTGCATTAAGGGAAAGAAAACAATACCTATGTGGGAGGAAAAACATTTTCACAAATATAATAAATAATTGCTCTGATCCAAAAGCAAAGTGCGATGTAGAATTTTTCCACTTAAAAACAACCTACAGCATAATGCCTTAAATATTAACAAATCAATTAGTGGTCAGCACAGTAAAATAAATATGAACATATTGATTTACATTTTGTTTCTAGCAGCAAAGGTCATTAACCTACTGGCCAATGTGACAGCTTCACAGAAGTCCTGTTTCTTGGGTTTGGTACTTGGTTTAACGTCAGAAAAAAATTAATTAGGTCTGGAAAATGGCACTTCAGCTGTACAGTGTTCTCTCCAGCCCACCTATGTCAAAAGGATTTGCCCAGGACATGTTTTCAGTATGTTTTGAACAGTGGTTTGGARAACACTTTTCACAAAAAGAAAWAAAACCCAGATCCACTCAGTATCTYGCTGACRAGTATGAGTTTGGATTGTCCTGAGCCCTAASGATAATGGGGAGGTTGGGTGTTTTCTCTTTGCAGTCAGCAGCTTCCTATGCTGAAGGGGGAGTGGGAAAATCACGAGCCATTAAGCAGTGCTGCAGGGGGAGAGGAAAGCCACGGTCACTTTAGGAAGGGCCACAACAGAACACTGGGGCAAAGTCAGTCTCAGCTGCTTCTCCCAGCCAGACATCTCCTCCACGTAGGAAACCTGTCCTACGTTGTCACTGGAGTCCCTCACATCTGCAGGAACAGCCCCATGTCCCTGCCCCACACACCCTCCCAAAAGCACCAGCACAAARGGGTGCTGTGGCACATCTGCACAGCTGGAGCAAACCAGGTTTTGATACCTCCAGCAGTCACTGGAAACACCAAATGAGGAGCAGAAGCAGCAACCAAAGCTMCGTGGGGAACAGCTGATTTTTGGGATGCATGAAAGCAAGCAAAAATGCCTCCTCATCCCCAGCAATAAGCCAGACAGCATCAATACCTACAGCTCCTCCAGCTCRTATTTTTCACAAAGGATTGTTTTTCTGCTACTAATTGCAGCCTGTGGGAAATGCCACGCTTTAATTTACAGCCAGAGGGATGCTTAACCRTAATGCAGGGATCACTGAGCTGAAGCACGTTGTGGTAAGGCTCATCTAACTCCCTCTGTCCCTTTGGACAGTGGGGTCAGACTGGCAAACCAAAGGACAGGACACAAAGAGAAAACCAGAGCCCTTCTGTCAACGCAAACAATGAGGGGGAAAGGCTGATAAGAGAGTTTGGAAAGGCAAGTGTTCTTCAAGCCTACACAAAGAGTGAGGCAGGGGCAGGAAAGCACAGAAGAAACAGACTTAAATGCTGTCAGAACTATTCAGTGAGTGCTCTACAACCTGGGCACCTGTTCTACCTTCCCACRTGCTCCAGGGCATAAACTGCATTTAACTGAGTTTTGCACAAAAGAGGGGAGGGAATCCCATTCATGAGGACACCCATTGCYCTGCTTCTATCTGCAGGGCAARGATCAGCATGGAATGATCTAGGGGRTTGTTTCAACTACTTTGCAAGAGCTCACCTTGCCTGGATTTAGGAAGGCTGCACTCAGGTTGTGTGGCTCCCTGATGCTCACTCAGGTAGCTGAAGAAAACAATACTGAGTTTCTGAGGAGCACCCAAGTGCAACAAACCTTTTGAAGGTGGACTAGAAAGATGAATAAAGTCTATCTGTATTTTTTTGTTAGTTTACTCATTCTTYATTTTTTAAGGCAAGCAGAAAGTCCTTCTGGAATGCAAGAGGCAGGGTCAGAATAGCAATAAAAGGAGGCGGGGAATCTACCTTCAACACTATGCACTAGGTACAATTTATCCCAGCTAAAATCCTACTGAAACTAATGGAGCTGCATYGAATTCCATACACTGCCTGAAGAGGGGTGGCAGATGAGCCATGGTGCTTTCTTGACCCTCTCTCTGTACCTGCCACTGAAGTCAGTGAAGCTCCAGCAGCACAGTGGGGGATCAGGTCCAACAAAAGCCACCAACATGCTGCACTTGCCACTGGAGACCATGTTCTAATGACACKGTGAACTGGACTCCAATCACAGCTCCTCACATCTACCCAAACCAGTAGAAGGATAAACATCAGCCCTACTTCTGCTCTTTATCCCCTTCCTACTTTTGCTAAGGAATATCAAAACAAACACACACACCTTTTGAGTTTGTCTACAATTAAAAAGCTKCTTTAACAAGTTTCATGAATACTTCCATGTGGTCAAAAGGCTGTTATTCGAACAATCATCACCCCTGACATTTAAATCCTACATAACTTTGGATTTTTTGATGGTCCCTAGAACACATCAAGGAATGGAATTCAAACCCATCCTGAGATGGAAAAAGAAAGAGGGGTAAAAGTCATCCAATATTGGTAGCTCTAGCTCAAAGGAGCATTTCATCTTTTCTCTATAAACACCCACTAGGCTTTGCCCAGGGAATGGCATGGAAGTGGGACACACCAATAGCTGCTACCCACAGAGCAGGCAGTCCTGTTCTTCCAGAGCAAGGACTGCAGGCCAGAGACCAATTCTTGCTCTCTTGTACATCACTATGCAGAGAAATTACAGCTGACAGCTCCTTCCATCTATTCTCAACATGACTCAGTCTAAGGCAGAATCAGAGCACAGCACATCTCACCCGAGCAGGTCTGCTTTCCAGTTCACTCCATTAGGCCACTGAGATCCCCAGACACTCTCTTCAGGGAGATAAGCTACACTCATGGTACATTAAGGTGTCCAGGCAACAATATCAAGAGCAGAAGAATATTTCTGAATGGGGCTAATCAGCTGAAATCCATGTCAGACGTTCAGAATGGAATCTGCATCACAGAGGAAGCAGTAAGAGGCAAGACCCTCCAAGAAGGAGAGGTGTGCACAGCCTTTCTACAAGGATGTGGAAAGAACCTACTCTGGTAGGGTAGGCAGACTGTAATGGGGGCCAGAAGCAGCAAAGTGTGGACAAGTACACCACCTAATTCACACATTCACAGGCCCTACTCCTGCCCCTCTTTTCCAAGCTGCCCAGAGATTCAGTCTGCTCTAGGGAGGCGTTCTGGAGCACTGCTCTGTGACGTGCCAAGAAGGGAGCGGGCTTTGCCCACGGTCCACCCATGTGGTAGAACCRCAGAAGTTCCCAGCACTTCTTGGGCTTTGCATATTCATGCAGAAGGCTGGGGAGAAGACACAGTTCCTCCCCGCCACTCAACACAATGAAGAGCCTTAGATAATTAGCAAACAAACACCAAAAACACTTCATGTCCTGCACAGCGTCGTCCTGCCGACTATGATAGAAAAAAAATCTAACCATACCAGTAAGTTTGCAGGTGTTACATGTACAGCTCGAGAGCATACTCCTACCCAATGGAGCACAAAGCAGGGCATGTGGCAAACAGCAGGCGAGAGACAAGCTGCTCTAGTTGCAAACTACTACCRAGGGTGGCGCGTCACTGGACGTAGCCCAGGTTCTCCATCTCGYTCCTGTAGCGCTGCTCGGACACTTTGCTCTTGTGCTGCTTGCTCTCCAGGTGCTGCCTGAACTCCATCTCCTCGCTGGCGCCCGCGTTGCACATGGAGCAGTAGAATTGGCCGCTGGGTGTCACACACATGGCCAGGTCACGGGGGATCCTCTGGCGAGAGCGGGGGTTGAAGTAGGGACCTGCGGAGCCAACAGAAAAGCCTGGCTTATCTGGGAGGAAGAAAAGCTTGAGGTAGCACAGTGACAATGCGTAAATCCAACGAATGATTGAAAAGCAGACAGAGATTAGCTTCTTTAACTGATTAGTCTGAATCTTATTTTGCCAAAACTGCTGCGCTGATTTCCAGATTTACCAGGGGTGCAGCACACAGGGCAGCAGCTGGAATTTCACAAAGCAGTAGAGTGGGCTTGGTGCCCCAGTCTTATTGAAAATCAGGAGTTTAATCATTTAAGTAACAAATCAATTCTCTTTTTTTCATAACCATCTAGAAYATAACCAGAACTAGAACAGTCTTTTGATTAGAATAAGCTGCCTCAGTTTAAAACTCACAAAATGATATTTAATAGTTCTTAAAAAGATTCGTATTTTTCACATGACAGTGATTAAAATGACATGATTAAACCAAGCTTCGCATGGAATCAGGGTTTCAGCTAATGTGTGCTTGTAAAACAACTTGAAATGAAAAAGAGAAATAGATGCCTGGCTGGAGACTGTAATATACTCTTTAAATCATAGTAAAGAGGCAAAGTTAGTATCTAACACCTGAGGAAGGACTCTATGCTAGGAACAGATGGTCTTAGAGGGAGGCTAACATGCTCTCTCATTCTGGTCATGGGAGTGCAAGTACAGGTTGATGTGCCACAGTAGGAGTCAAAGCACCTGGCCACCTGCCAAGAAAATAAAGCAGGAAAATTGTCACCACTTAGAGCAGCCTTAGAGACAGGCAGATGGTAAATTAAGCTACAAACTGAGAAACAGAACTAACAAGCAGGCTGACAAAACAAAGCAACTTTAGCAGCTGGGAACAAAAACATGCAGACATGAAGGATTAGCAGAGCTTGGACCAGCTCCTTTCACAACCTGATTCTGCTAAAACAGACCTCAGAAACAGAAGAAAAACAAGTCTGTTTATTATTAATTACAATTCCAACTACAAATAGATGCAAGCTCCAAGTTACCTGTGTTGTTCTGAACCGTATAGGTATTTCTTCTGTTCTGCATCATCTTATATTCATTCCCTTCTTTCCTTGCCCTTCGTTTGCCCAGTTCTGACGCATCCCTGCAGATTAAACAAATACCAACAGCTGCAATTCAGAGTTTTCTGACAAAAGGACTGCCAGAGACACTGCCACACGCTTTCAGCCTGAGCATGAGGTTGAACAATACCTACGAGAATGAGTTATTCTGTGCCTCTGCAAGACGCAGCCGCTTGGCGTGATTTTTCCCTTGGTAGTGAGCCTGTGCCACAGCCGGAGAACTAAATGAGGCATCACAAAGCTTGCAGTAATCATTCTCTGTAGCTAAGATCACTCGGCCACCTGGTTTACTGGATCCCATCTAGCAGCAAAGGGAGAGACAGCATGTGAAACACAAGAAGGTTAAATCCTTGAAACGTTTCAGTCGCGGGGACTGAGACCAGCGTTGTCTTCATCAGACAGCACAAGAGCTGGAATTAAAGCACTTGGACTAGGACACTCTCAAGTTCTCCCCAAAGTGTTCTTACAAGAACTTCATTTTTCCTGCCTCAGCCTCCAGGAGAGTCTGAAAATTCCTGGCCTGAGGTGGAGAGGAAAGCAATCTGAACAAACAGCTCTGCAATAGCCACAGAGGCTTGTTTATATCACAGCAATGATTGAACCTCTCCTGACTGCTGGGAGCTGATGAACAGTGACTTGCACACTGAGCAAGACACACTGAAAGGTACAGGTGCTCCTCTCTCCTATTTATGTCCACCTAATCTCTCCACAGCTGTCTTTACACAGCTCCCTGACCACAGCAAGAGGGAAAAAAAAAAACCCTCAGCAGCAAAGCTGCCAAAGCTCTGATTCTTAACCTTCAGGTAGGAGGACATCTGAATCCAGACTTCAAAGGAGAAACCCAGTCTCACATGAGAAGCTCCTGCTATCTGAAGGATATCTTGTCTTGTGGAGTCAGACCACATACACTGGTCCAGGCACCCCCTCAGCACAGAATATCCAGGGAAAAATGTTTTGTAAACAGTGCAGCAGCAGTGATTCATGCAGCCATGTCACTGCAGCACTTGACAAGCCGACTTTCTTTCACCTCTCCTTTAACACTGCTCAAACTTATACATACACACAATTTTGACTTCTAGCTCACATGAACCCTCATGTGGCCCCAGAATGGTATTTTTATTGCATGGGCCATTTTCTCCATTATAAAACACACCATCAGACACCCTGGCAGCTACAGCAGCCACATCCCAGTGCCCTAAGCTGGACCCCAGCCCATCCCAGTTCACAATCATGAGCTGCAAAGCCAATTTACWGGGGGCTGAGTCTCCCTCTGGCGGCTCCAGCAGTGCCTGGAACAATCTGCCACTCTGCAAAGGCTCTTTGCTTCCCTACAGACAACACAGGCTCAATCTGTGGGAACTGACAGGCACAGCTTCAATCCCCGTGGCCCAGCTGTGTTTTCCTGCACAGTCACATGCAAAAGCCAGGTTAGCTGTCACATTCCATGACAAACCCAAGGGATGAATTCCAGGAGGAGAAAGCAAAAACCATCCCTTTTGCCTCTAATATGCCCRAAACAGAATTAATCCGGATCACTGAGGGAACAATCTATTCACTCTGCACACAGGAATGAGCACTTCAAAAGGAGCAACAAAAGAGGAATTAGCTACCAGCCCTGGGCAATGGGTGTAGGAGCACCAAAGCACTTTTTCCATGTAGGCTTCCCTCACACAACAGARGGATGATTGTGCAGAGTGGATGCCACACCCTCAYATCCAAATCCAGTTCCAAGCAACGWGGTTTTATACCTGCCCTTAAACAGCTCTAATCAGCAGYACATCAGACTTAGCTAGGAATCAAAGTATTTGCCAGGCAGAAATAGAACATTTGAAGTCCACTATTGTGCTGCAAGGGCAGATCGATATCTGCGTCTTCAAAGGAAAGGCAACAGCTCACAACAGGCCATTTCCACCATCCTGCACCATCTTTCCCAGCTCCTGTGGTAATCCTCAAAGCCTGAGATTTGGGTATCCTTACTGGGGGCTAGGTGACAAGAATGCATGATCTCAGTCCTCTTTCCATGCCTTACCTGAGCRGGAAGGGAGACAACCTGAGGTGGGGCAGGCTCAACTGAATTACTCATCCTGGCGGGTGCCGGACAGCTGTTGGCAGCATAGTAATTCCGGAGTTTCTTACTGTGGTTTTTACCCTGCAAAAATAACCCAGATTAAGCACTGTCCTAATAATAGTATCTTAYTCTGAAAGACAAAGGATCCAGAGACTGAAATGAGAAAGTGCCCGTGAAGGTGGCAGSCCAGGTAAAGTAGCTGTCACTTAGAAAATAACAGATCTACATTCAAGACCTGCTGGCATTCCTCCCTTTCTCCAAAATGCTCATCACCTAGAATGACTGGGCCTCATCTTTTCAGCTGATTTGCTCAATCTGTTTGCCATTTCRCTTAAAGCCAGTATTTTATATTTTAAGCATATTAACTCTTTGCACAGTTTTTTGATAAGSCTGAACACACATGAGACTGCACTAATTTCATGAGACTTCAAGCATGAGTTAAAACAGGAGACTGCACATAAAAATACACTTCATATTTTATTTTCCCCTGAAAAACATTATACCATAATTCTTTTCTGGTGTTTTGAAAACCTGATGGACAATGTGTTTGTGTATATGCATTGTGGATGCATGCTAAGGCATATACACAAATGCAAGTTATGTACAAATTCACTTCTGTCCCCTCAGGGTAGAAATTCTGCAGAAATAAGATTAAAAGTRTAACACCAATTCAACCTACCCCTTCACTAGCAGGACACTTTCTCAGGGCCAACAGCAAATGTGAAATCTGGGTCTGGTGTCCTGAGGATATGGACAACCACCCTTTGCATTCACTGGTGGAGAAAGTCACCATGTCCATTACTCATGCAAATACAACACCAGGCAGARTAGTAATATGGGGTAATGCAAGACTGACATATTCTGTCTCTCAGCAAGAAGCACATGCAAAGAGTCCCCACCCTACTCCAGACACATCAACAAAATCAACTCAAACAAAATTAATTTAGTCTGAGTCAATCCAGTTGATGAGTGTTGGCATAAATGGTCCCAGCAGATCAGTGGTGTGCACAGCCTCAGAAAGGAGACCCTGATAAATACATGGCACAGCCCCTTTGCTAATGGCACAGCTGGATGCAGCAGAAAACATCTGTCCAGGCCTCACAAAATCATGTCTGGAATCAGAAGGTCAATTTGAACTGGTGTAGATGTGAAATACAGGTTGCATAAAATAAATGAAAACCCACAAGTGTCTGCTTTTTCGCCTATGCCATCTTGGCACCATTTCTCTGTCCCTGTGGACAGAGTTTTTTTTCAAAAAAGTCCCAGTAATAACACCTTAAATGAAAGYACTGCAGCATGTCTGGACAACCAGCAAATCCAAGCAGGGTGAAGATATGTCTACAGAGCAGTTTCAGTCCATGAGGTGGTACAGAGGTAGCTCCAGATGAGCAACTCAAATGCTGCTGCTGGTGTGCAGCACTCAAAACCCCCTCGAGAAGCTGAGTTAGTCCTCCTGCATTAGCCCACACTTCCCTCTGTGCTACCACAGCAACGCTGCTGGCAGTGCTCATGCTGGCACGGGAATGTCTCCACAAGCTGCAGATGCAGCAGCCCCAAAAACTGAGGCTCCTGCTGCTCTCCTTACCTGGTAATGAGCCTGGGCTTGCTGGGCCGAATTCAGAGTGACATTGCAAAGCTTACAGCACAGGGGCTTACATAGTTCCTCCAGCATAGGGTCCTGCTCCACCACCTTGGCAAGCTCCTCTTCTTGTGTGTGATGAAAGGAAGGCCCCAGTCCCAGAGACTTCGGTGGGGACAGTGGTGAGCTGGCTCTTGGCCTTGTAGCCACTGACATAGGAAGGGATGAAGGCTTCTCAGGATGAGGAAGAAGTCCTGCTTGCTGTAGAAGAATCATTGGCCAGGAAGACTGTGAGCATGCTACTGCTGAAGGAGGAGGAGTCTTCTTCAGATCTAGACCAGAAAGACACAAATGCTGAAGCAAGCAACAATAACAGGAACACCCACAATCCAGGGGCAACTTCTGTAACTCCACTGCCTACACTTTGTGCCTTTTCACAATGCCAAGCAGGGTAAAGACAGTCTGCAACACTTTACCGCCCAGGGGAACTGCAGTATCCCAGACAACCAGGGACRGATTACAAGATACTTGTACAAGAAGTGGGTCCCCTGGCACCCTCCTGGCAGGTGAAGATTCCTAGCCACCCACAGCACCTGACAACAGCAYAGTCTCCCCACAGCTCCGTGACCAGGAGATGTGGGACATACAACATGCACAGCACACAGAGCTGTGTCAGGGGGGGATACAATCGCTACCCACAGCCTCCTTTGGCTGCCCAAGGACAAGCTCACCCTCCAAGACSTGAATAAATATTACAGTGCAAAACTGCAATGAACACTTACAAAGAATCCAAATACTTCAAAGCAGATTTACTGTACACAGGTAGATACAAAATACATAAACACATCTGTCCCTCAAGYACTCACAAAGACCTTCCTGAGGAACAGCTTTTCTCCAGCAAGTCAACAAAAGAGAAAGAGTGGGAATGAGCTGGAGTACACCTTGCTGTACACAGTCAGCTCCCAAGGGCTCTCTCCCATGGTCTTCTTGAATGACCTTGAGCTATTTTTCACATTTCCATTACTAACTACAATCAATGCAACATTTAAAGCTAYATCTTCTTCTGCAAAGTGGAGACCTTATCTCATATTAACCTTTATTCAATTATTTCTCAGTTAATTCGAGTTATTAGAGCTAGCTCTACATTTCCAACAAGAGGTTCTGAGAGATTTATTTAATTAAAGTTTATAAATCACATCTACAGTCCGGGATGAACATCCCTAGAATAATACAGAGCAGTCACATTATGAATTAAGGGAAAGCTACTTTTGTTTAAGTCTTATTAGCTTCTTATCATAACAAATCCTTTTCAGTGCCACACTGGGATCAAGAGAAGCAGTATCTTGGCCTTTGCAGACCATTCCCAGCTAGGGCTGCATTGGTACARCCATGTTTATGCTGTGGGCTTTATTCATTTGTTTAAGCAAATAATGAGACACGCCTGCATTTTAAAACAACACTTGTGGAAAATTAGGGAAAAGTAAACAAAATCCCACCAAGGAATTTTGTTCCCGTGTCACTTTTGAAAACAGGGCCTTCAAAGGCATTTAGGAACCTGGAGAAGCAGAAAGCATTTATCTGGGATAATTTCCGGGATTTTCAATCTGCTAAAATTAGCTGAGATAAATACCTTCTGCACTTGAGCTATGGAAAATCCCAGTTGATGCCTGTAATTTTAGGTACTGTATTATCTTTGGATCTCTCTTCCCAGGGAAATCAATGTTCTATTAGGAAAAATAAAACATATTTTTTTTTTTAAAAAAAGGAAGTCAGTTGGACTAAAGAATTCAAGTGACAAAAACATCTCTGAAATGTTTACCTCAAAGCCAAATTTACACTAACACAAGATTGGAGGCAGTTCAGTTATCACAAGTAACTACAAGTAAAGAAAAAATTGAAAATTATTAAAAAAAAAAAATGAAAGCAGCATGGGGACAATGTTTAAAGGCTGTAACAGAGCCACCAGAAGTTTTCATGTTTATAATAGTCCTCCACCACCAAGGGTCTGAAAAATCTCAGAGCTGGAATCCACCATGAARAAGGAAGAGGACACACAGGAATGGTGCAGCAAATCATCCATCAGCAGAGTAAATTCTGTAGTGTTACCTAACCCCTCTCCTATTTTCAGTACACATGTTTCTGGTTAAACAGAAGACAACATTTTATCTTTCTTTTCCTCAACTAGTATTCTGTAGACAGTCTAATTAGTTTCTGTGGGACTACAGATGGAACAAGTTCATATTCATGTTGGTTCAATACATCATAACAAGGACCTATCAAGGCAGCTTTAATCAACTATGTGAGCAGGTAAGCATGCCAGCTAATYTCAGAGTTTTATTACATGAGTATAATGGGCCTCTTACCTTAAAATGAGAGTAAATTATAGCCAAATACTTCACAGAGCAACATAAAGAGATGTACAGCAAACGTCAATTGAGATTCATCTGCTTAATTCTGCCATGAGCGTTTGTTGCATCACATTTTCTTGCAACTGGCACAAATGGGATTTGTCATATACAAGAGGACACAGAGCTTACAGGATCTGTATCTACGGGGAAAAGGTATAATGAAATATTCTTAGAAAATCTTTAATTTTAAGGTCATTTAGTGCTGCTTAAAGTAAGCAATTGTCTGAAGATAAAATTAAGGCAGCATGGGCAATTTCAAGAGTAGAACTTCTTGACTTGGMTTATGCAATATATGCAATTCTGATCTTCCTCTGACAGTGATCTTTAATCACTGAAATTGCTCAAATGATGATGTTCATTTCTCTCTGACTGATATTTATAAGAAAAGAAATMATTCAAATTCAGCTTATTTACAAGTCCCTTTAATCCTCCATGGCTGGTTGTTACAGCTACCCTGCCCAGGAGAAGGTAAAAGGATATTTTTAACTCCTCCTTTCCCTTCACATGAGAAGCTGTAAAATCTTTACCCTACAAAACAGCAAAGAATGAGGAACCTTCATCACCAAGGACCCCAACCAGCACAGCCGAGACAGAGTAAGGACCTGCAGCTCTCCAGGGTGAGGTGAGGAGCCATTCTGCCTCAARAGAGCCCCTCTCAGAGCTCAGCCATGCCTCCTCTGACATGCCCCGATACACTTCCATCCCATGCCAGCTGTCCTTGAGCCGATGAAAGGGGGACAGGTGCACAGCCTTTCTCCCTGCTCTCAGTCGGGACATCTCAAGGGCAGCACTGAAGGAGGAGACCCATCCTCACTGCCCTGAGTACCAAACCTGGTACTGCCCAGGTAACGGGGAGCAACCTCCACAGCTGATATCAGCACAGCACAGGGAAAGCTGGTCTGGCCTCAAATCTGAGCACCACTGGATGGGGAAAGCACAGCGTGACTTCCTTTGGTGAAAAGCACAAACCACAGTGAGAAATCTATGTGTTCCCACCATAATTTGTTTTTAAATGCAGCTGAGGCAACTAACGACAGTGATGAGATCTGCAGAAATGATGAACACGGCGTGAGTTTCACTGCTTTATCTTCAAGATGGGAAGCGTTTCTTCTCAAGTTCACTTGTCTATGGATACATGGACATTTCTGAATGTAATCGTGCCAGAAAGTTTCCTTTGGCCACGCACTGGGCCTACACCCTTCATCCTGGAAGGCAGGTTGTTTTATAACGCTGCAGGGATCGAAGGCAGCACCAAACAAACACACATCATGCACGGCTCTACCTTAAGGTGCACTGACCCTTCGCTGATGAGGATACACATTTAGCAACTCGGAACCATCCCTTACGTCAACGGGGTATCAGAAACCACGGTGTAAATCCCGACTGCTCGCAGGCATTCCTGCAAAGCTGCTTGCCTGGCAGCCTGGGGGATGGAGAGCAAGATAAAAAAAAAACAAGCCCTGCTACCTTACAGCCTGCGAATCACCGCAACCCCACGGCACCACCGCACCATTCCGGGAAGGCACAAACCACAGCGGACAGACGGGGACCGGCATCCGCATCCCCCGAGCGGCTCGGAACGCGGCGGCACCGGGGCGGGATCCCCCGGCACCGGCCCGGCCCCACGGCGGCCCCAGCCCCGCCAGCCCCCCGTGCACATCCCCGCACCTACCGCGGAGCCGGGGCGAGCGCAGGGCCGGGCCCGGGGCTCGGGGCTCGGGGCTGGGGCTCGGGTTCGCACTCAGCTGCGGGAAGTGACGGCGGCCCGGGGGCGGGCCGGGGCTGTGCCCGCCGGGCCGGGGCGGAGCTGCCGCTGCTGCGAACCTCCCCCACCGCCGCCGCGCTCCCGGCTAAACACCCTCTGGAAAGCGCCTTCAATAGTCTACAGTCCTGACTCGTGGGTCTGCACAAGGCCGTTCAGTGTTTTTTTCCTTTTTTTTTTTTTTTTTTCCCCACAGCAGATGTTACAATGAACCCGATTTGCATATATAAACATCTTCAGCTTATTCATGCTGCTCGTAGCCAAAATGAGTAATGATTTCCCCTCGAGCCACCAAGGCCTCACCCGCGTGGTTGGGCCACCCTGTTTCAAAGCATACGGAGTTTCTGTTGATTTTTCTCCCCTTTTGCTGGAACAGGAAAGTGCTGAGAGATGGCTGAAACCATCACCCGGATTTTCCAGTAGCTATCGGCCAACCCACCTGGGGATCCACTGGTTAGGCACACTGATTGCTACTGATTTTTGTTAGATCTTAAAAAATAAAATCATAGAATCATAGAATCATAGAATGGTTTGGGTTCGAATGGGCCTTAAAGCTCATCAGATCATCTCATCCAACTTGCCATGGGTAAGGACTCCTTTCACCAGACCAGGTCGCTCCAAGCCCTTGTCTGACCTAGCCTTGGATATTTCCAGGGATGGAGCAGCCACAGCTTCTCTGGGCAACCTGTGCCAGGGCCTCACCACCRTCACAGTCAAGAAATCCAATCTAAACCTGCCCTCTGTCAGTTTAAAGCCCTCCCCCCTTGATCTATCACTACATATCCTTGTAAAAAGTCTCTCTCTGGCTCTCTTGTAGGCTCCCTCTGGGAACAACATTACAGATCAGAATCAGCAGCCGTGGTGATATGAGGCAGAAGCAGCAAAGGGGCAGTGTAAAACCAGGAATGCTCATGGAAACTGCTCTGTGCTTGCTGTGTGTGTTCCGCCATGCCCTGCAAGGCTGGTGCTCCTACTTATTGCAGTGTCACCTGCAGCATCTCAGCCCGGCCACTGCTGTGAATATGGTCCCATAGGGACCCTGGAGCTTGGGGAAGTATTCCAAAAAAGAGAATTCACCAACGCCCTCAATAAATTCACATCTGGTTCCAAAACTTGATGATGCCATCTCTCCTGTTGAAAGGATAAATATCCCTTGACAACAGAGTGATTTGCCAAAACGCCTTAACAATTAATCACAGAGCTTTTCCCTGTCCCTCCTTCCTATCACCACCTCGATGCCACCCTCACTTGTTGCATCTTGTTGGTTCTCACCAGGTTACCGCAGGCCGGCGCTCTCTGTTGACCCTGACAACTCAATCCACTTGGGAGTGCGTAGTTACAATGTTATTTCTCTTCGAGTTCTAATTTGAACGGCCATTCACTTGGCGGGCCACTCTTTTCAACCAAACACCGGACTCACGTACAGCGGCTGGATGCCCGTGGCAGCGGAATGTAAAGAAAACTGGTGATCCAACTGGGAAAAGGGTCAAGAGTGGGTCAGACGCGCTGCGCTGGGCACGGGGATGTCAGACTACGGCAACCACCGGGGCAGGAGGAGCCGTTGGCTCCCCGATTCCCCGGTTCCCGCTCCCCGCCACCGCGGGCCCGGCGCCCGCCTCCCCCCGCCGCTGTTCCCGTTCCGGCGGGCGGTTCCTTCCCCATCCGGGGTCAGCCCCGCTCCCTTCCTGTTATTCCCGTGCGGGAGGCGGCGGCTCTCGGGGAGCGGCTGCCGGCGCCGCTGCCGCCCGCGCCCGGGGCACAGCAGCGGC
>NW_026623649.1:236472-331448 GCF_030028575.1 Malurus melanocephalus | reverse complement strand
TCCGCTCGCTGAGGGGGTTCCACTCGCTGAGGGGGCTCCGCTCCCGGGGTTCCGCTCCCTGAGGGGGCTCCGTTCGCTGAGGGGGCTCCGCTCGCTGAGGGAGCTCCCCCGCCTCATCCCGCGTTCTGGGTGCTCGGGGGCCGTGACCCGGGAGGGGAAGAATAGCGGCTTGTTGTTTTCCAGTGAGGGTGCCTCCACCCCTGGAGCGGAGCTGTTCGCTGTGAATGCGCTCCGGCAGTGCCGGGGATGGGGCTGGTTGATTTCGCTGGAGCACAGCCTCTCCCGATGGGTGTGTGTGTGTGGATCCTGGCACAAAACCTCCCGCTTCCAGATGCGCTCGGCTGACAGTGGCAGCGCCTCATCCCTGCTGCCTGTAAAACCTGCTGTCCTGTTTCATGCTGCCCGGAGATCGGTTTGTACTGATGTTAGATATGAAACTGMTGTTTCTTACCGGTATTTGTGCATTTTCTGGTAGACTTTGTATTAGCAAAACTTTGGCCAAACTAACACACGCTGCCGGTTTGTTTGTCTTTGGGGTTTTGTCGCTGTTTTTAGTATTTCTACAGTTATTAAGGTATCAGGTCAATTACTTCTGTTGCTGTTATGGATATGTCTCTAATTTTTATATTTTGTGTTTGTATTTCTCTTCTTGTTGACTAAAGATGTGATTGAACAAAGGTTACTTTATAAGCAGTGCCTATTCAGAACAGGCAGGAGGAAAGTATCTGTTTAAAAGTAGAAAATAGGGAGTATGAAGCTTTTCTTGATCTAATTCTGCAGCAAACTCATAGAGGTGAGATAAATTGAGTTCTGAGTCTGGGTTTTGTAGAACTTAATAGAAGAAATCTATTCTGTTCTCTTATTTATTTGTACCTTCACATCTCTGCTTTGAGCTATACCAGCCATTCAAATTTTTCGCATTGGATAAAGTTAGAAACTTTCCCATCACGGTCTGACTCATTCTTTAGTTTCTTCCACCTCACAGTTAATTTATAGAGGTGTACTCATACTTGTTGCTTCCATGCTGCAATTCTATAATCCAGTGTAATAATCAAAGTTCACTTCTTGTGTGTAAACTTTGTTAGCTCCTGGGAATATTCCAGTACTCAGGGTGAAGGGATTTAATAGTCTTTCTGCTATGAGGAACTGACTGGATAGGCTGTTCTAAAATAAAGTCCCATGTGAGCTGAGAGCTTCACAATAAACAACTTTATTCTGAAACAATAGCATTGGAAAACTTTTTCAGGGTCATTACTTATTTAGAAGCATATTTTAACCAATGCAGACAAACCACACATCGACCAAGCTCATACTGTTCATGGAGGAATTTATGAAACCACACAATTCCTAYGGGATCCATGAAATATTCTACTTTTTCATTAAGACAATAAATACAGCAACTCCAGGGCTGCAGTTGGATTTGACTGGTGAGATGCCCTGCATTTCCTAGGTGTTAGCCTGGTGCCATTCTYAGCAACCTGGAGACATCATTTCGTGTTTTTTCAGGGCAGGCGAATCCCAGCCTACAAATCCATGCCAAAGTGTATTGTAATTGTTTGGGTGCTCCAAATTGTTATTATGTATCAATGACAAATTTGGTCTGTTTCTTGTTGCAGTGTACTGTGAATCATGGCTCTGAGAGGGTTTTTTGGAATTTTGTTTCTTTTTTTCCCCTTCTTTCTGGAGTATTCTTTGGGAAAGGGGGTGTAGYTGCTTTGTTTACAAAGCAATTGTGCTTTATTGGAAGTCATAAAGTGGTTCAATACTTAGTCAACTGTTTCTCTGATAATCACACTATTCCTGCTTTCTGTGAGCAAGGGGAATACCTTTGCCTGGATAACTCACTTTTTAAAAGTTGCTGAAAGCTTTAGAATACAAATTTCTGCAACCAGCAAGGAGTTCATGCTTTACTCTCAAGTAAATTGACAAGAGGTTTCCAGTTGTTGGAAGAAAACAAGACCTTTAAAAGGTGTTGTGACATAAGGAATGGACTTTCTGATCCACAGATCTTTGGATTTCAGTGTGTGGCTTGCTCATGCATAGTACAACTTTTAAACAACCTTGGTGATCAGCAAAACTTTAATTTCCTTCTGGTTTAAAGCCATCAATAGGTGACTAGACAACAAGCCAAAGGCTGACATTCAGTCTGCAAAAACTGCTTTCTTATGTTTTGTACATAAAAACTCAGCTCATTATGTAATCTTTGAGACTTCTGGTGCAGGATCTCTGGGTGTCAGGAATACCCTGAACACCTTGCAATTATCAGTTCACTTCCAAATAGAAGACTGTTGCTGTTGGTTTTGTTTGCTGTTTGTTTCTGTTTTGGGAAAAAAAGAAATTGGGATGATGATACATTAGTTCCAAATCACTCCAGAAATAATAGCAGCCCTAGGTTGGCGTCATGGAGCTTTGTTTTGCCCAGTTGAGTACATTAATGAAGGTTAATGAAGATTGTAGTTAATAGGACATTTGAGGGGTGTTGTGTTTGGGTGAGGGGAAGCTAAGATACCTTGTTTTAACTTCAATACTGATACAGAAACTGATTTTGGTATTTATAGCTAGACAAGAATAATGCTGCAAAACAAGTCATTCTAGTTTAGTCTTCAAATACCATTAAAAAGGAAGTTTTTTCTTACTACTTAATGGTTTGTAAATCSTCCCCACTGAGAAAAAGTGGGCCATATGTGCATTTTGTGTGTGTGTGATGGAGTTGGAAGGGGAGCAGCAGGGAAAGGATAAGAGTTTGCATTTTGGCTAACTGGAGAACAGATGTGACTTCTAGAGTGAGCTAAGGTTTGGGGTTTTTGCAGCTTTTTATGCATTGCATTCCAYGCTTGTGGGAGTTTTGTCACATCCTTTTAAAAAGCCAGACATCCAGCTGCTCCGAGTGGATGATTCCTGTCTGTAGCTATGACTAGAAGAGGCCACAAAAATATTTATGCTAAAACTGGATGGGAATTTTCATTTGGTCTCTAAGTTGAATGTGTCATAGCCAAGAATTCTGTTACAATTATCTCTTTGTAGCATCCTAATCCAAATGGGAGCAGTGGAGAGAAAAAATAGATTTGTTTCTCTCTATATTTAATTGGTCAACAAATGTATGTGATTTGTTTTGATTAYGGAGTTGGTCATGATAACCTCCAGAGATTCCTCCCTACTGAATTTGTTCTACAGATCTATTGCTGAATGGTTAATGAAGTGGTAAATGAACCAGAAATAATACTCTGAGTATTAACTGGTGGGCTTTTTTTTCCTCTTGCAGCACTGGTATAGTATTAACTTCAGCAAAATGAAAACAAACAAACCCACTCAATCAATCAAACAAACAAACAAACAAAAAACCCAGCACAAAACCAAGCCCAGCTAGGGGGTAGAGGGAATGAAACTGGTTTAAAAAAAGGAAAAGAGGCATTTTTGTAAATCCTGTACATTAACTTGTCAAATGGAAATGCAGCAGACTGAGTACAGTTTATGTAATTCTGCAGCTGACTTCTGAGTCTTAGCCATACTTTAAGGTTTTGCAGCACATATGTTGTTTAATATGGCATGTATGTACACTTGAATTCTAGAAAAGTATTTTTTAGTTAATTCTGGGCACAGATATTGTGAAAGGCAGTCTAAGACGCCTGTATTTCAAACARTAATGTGAGGGACAGTAGACATCATCACTTGTTCTCTATTTCCARTGTTCTTACAGCCAGCAAAGCAGGGCATAAAAGCACTTGGTCAATTGTGCCTGCTAAGTAAACTCCCTGGGAATGTTTGTGGTCTGTCTTTGGAAAACTATGTTCACATACCTGAGCTCCAGAAATGTAAAAACTATATTCTAGGAGGCCAGCTTACCTTTGTCAAGTTGAGAGGGAGAAATGATGGAGCAGTGGCGAAGCTTTTGCTTGACTTGCAGCAATGGAAGYGGCTACTTCAGTCTGGTTTAAGAACAAACAGTTSGGTCAAATGTACAACTTTAGGTTCAGTGATCTCTGGTTTCATGCCCTGTTRCTTTTTACCAGTAGAGGGGTAGATAAACCCCAAAGAGACTGGGTTTTGTTGTTTGGGATTTTTGTCTACTCGTTGATACGTTCCTTTAAATTAACCTACCGTCATGGATTTTTATACAGAAAAACTTTGGCACTTTTGTCTACACCTTCTGATCAAAGACACATTTGCAAATGTAGCTTTTGAGGGTTGTGAACCACTGAGCATGTTTGTTGAACACAGGAGACTTACTGAATTGAGTGACTCTAAATTCCCTGAAATTTTGAGGCAGCTGAGTCACATTTATTTACKGTATATTATGACCCTTCTCTAAGGCAAAGAAATTAAGAGAAACGTCCCTTGGGTTCTTTTCTCTCAAATAGAAAAAAAAGAAAACTGGAAGGTTGCCTCCTAGTTTGTACAATATGTCAGAAAACTTATCTGTCATTAAGACTTCACTGTTTTTCTTTTTTCCATACTTGTTAGTCAGTCTTTTGCCAATACTTAATCTAGCAGTTAATGGTGATGAATGACTCTTGCCCAATATGTTCCAAGACTGTTCCTGATTTTTAACTCTTACTGTTAAATTGGATCATGCTTCTTCCATGGATTTTCTGCTGAAACAACATTTGTTATCGTGGAAAAATGTCTTAMACTGTCAGCTCCTTGCAGAGGACACTAAATTGGTGAATAAAAAGTTACTCTTTGTTGCAACCTTATTCCTTCTCTTAGCTCTTAGCAGTCAACAAAGAAACAAGTTCTTGAGCATCCTCAAAATGCAAGACACTTAGAACATGACTGGAAGGGAAATATTTGAGATTCAGCATTTCATCTGAGGCTAATCAGCCATAAGTAGAAATGCATGCTTGTTCTGTGATCTGTATCTAATAGAACAAAATGATTAATATATTGTATTTTATCTCCTTGCAGTTTCATGCTGTCACTTCTGAAATCTTCAATTTTAAGGTGTTAAGTACTATAAAAGAGCACTTGTCCCAAGAAAGCCTCTGGTGTTTAAATGAAAGGGGTAATTCTTAAGCAACAACCAGACATCTGGAGTAGTCTTGATTGTGGTGGATAATTGAGGATGTGCCTGTGAGTTCCGCTGCCAGTCTAGCATGTTTTTTACAAAGATTGGTTTATGATAAATTACATTTGTGTTTTGGTGTAAAATAGTAATATCTTAAATTGTAATGCTGCTGTTGGAAAGGATAAGCTTACACAGTTACATGAAGTTTTGGATATGAGAATGATAGTTAAAAGAAAGGGCTTTAATTGATTTTAACATTTTATTTGAGAAGGTAAAGATTTACTCTATTTCTCGTGTTCAACCAAGATTGGACAAGTAAAATTCTAATAACTTGCCTTCCTCCCCAGCTTGCTCTGAAATGGAGTATAAAGCACTGATGTCATTATCACTGCTCAGCAGCACTGCCTTGATCTTAGATAGCTCCAGTGTGGATGTTTTGACGGTTCGGGAGCAATGGCAAAACTACCAACAAGAGATAAAGAGGGAAACAGAAACCAACGAGCAATAAAATGCCAGAGTTGATACATGAAGAAAAGGATAGCAAAACCTATCCCTAAGTATGGAAACTCTTAAATATGTTGTCAAATTGCTTTGTAATCCAGCTCTTCAAGTCTTCTTTCATCACCTCTTTTCCAAGCTTTTCACTGTACATCAGCAGATAGCACAGTATYGCAAACAACTTCAGGCTGATATGAGAAGTGTAACCATGATTATAGATTCCAATCTCTTGTTGTCTTGGTATGTGAGCAAGTTATTTATTTAAACAACAAAAAAGATGATTTTCAAGATAGATKGTCTTCCCTAATTGGTGTTTTTTAAGGGGTGGAAATTAAATGCAGAACACTTAAGCTTTTGTGGTCTATTCCAGAGTTAACTTTGCCAGGCTGAAAACTGCTTTCAGACCTTTTGAATGTACACACCTACAAAAACATTAATAACATATTTCAAAATAACTATCCATGTATTAAAAAATGCTTCCTTATTTGGGCAGATGTGTAAAGTTCTCTCAATGGCAGTGACTGATTACTACCAGCATCTTTGGCTTTTTTGAAATAATGGCCTTTTGATTTAATGTATCGCTCTTACAGAGCTCTGATTGGACCAGTAGGCTGCATATGCCTTAGTCTCAAACCATTTAATGTGGATATGAAAGTGACTTTCTAAACTGGGAAGCTGGGAAATCCTTAAAYTACCACAGAGATGTGACTGATAGTCACTGCTTAAATACCTAAGAGCTTATGTCACTTCTTTGGAAAGTTCATGTTCACTGCAAGCGTTATCTGTTTAGGCAAACACTATCCATTTCTTTCAGACGCATCAACCACAAATTGCTGGTATCCTGACCTTGTTAAGGAACCAATTTGGGTTGCAGCTTGAAGTAGAGGAAAAAGAGACTCACAGCAACACAGCTTCATGTCTCAGTAGCCCCATGCTTACSATGCTTTCGGTACACAACATGGTTTGCAGAGCAGGTGCTGTAAGGAAAGGATTAGAAACATTTGCAGCAACTGACAGAAAGACGTGCTCAGGGGTGAAACTTGTTGCAGAAGCACCAGGGCTGTCTCTGCCCAAGCCACAAAAAGGAAGTTTCAGTTCCCACCCAACCCAAAGCTTTTCATAGGAGCACTCTGCTGTGGTGAGTTAGAGAGCAAGTGTGTAACTGCACAAGCCAAGGAGTGGGGTCACAATCAGGACCCTTGATTTGGGGCATATGTGCCTTGCCCAACCCCCACAGCAGACCCTTAATGACCACTAACGACCTGAGCCTGTGCAATGGTGAGGCCACGCCCACTCATCACGCTAATGAGGAACCATCCTGCCTCAGGCTAATGAGGGATGGTATAAAAGCSACTCGGAGTGAGCCGCATCAGTTTCTCTCACTGCTGTGAAGAAGCTCCGGATGCTGAAGGACTGATAGGACACCGTTGGATCCATGGTGGTAACTATCTCCTGCTTGCACTCGCTCTCTCTCTCTTCTCTTCCCCTTATAAACTTAATGTGGCAGAGTAATTTTGGTATTGTCAAACAGGTACTTGGTCTCGTTTGCACCCTAATTTTGCACAGGGGACTTCAACATCAGACCATAACAGATGCTTCTAACAGTCATGTATGGGAATGGTAAATATTTGAYTAAAGACGCTGAAGAAGCATGTCCCAGTTTACCAGAGCTGTTTTTGTGCTTCAGGCTGAAGGGTGCAGGGCCTACTGACACACACAGACAGTGAATCATGTTTGTTTGCCCTTGCTGAACGCAAATGCAAATGTATTGACGTCTTGAGCATCATGATTGTGGTATCCAACCTGTAAATGCAGAGAAAAGTGCTGTTCAACCAGCATCAACAGCTAGAACAAGAATGAAATGCTCCTTAAGCTTTCAGAGAACTTTGGTTTCTTTGGAACTTATATGAAGCATTCAGATAAGTTTACAAAATCTGGAAATTGGTCTTGCCATGTTGTTTCACATGGGAGGCCCAATTTTCCAATGTGCTTAGGTGCAATACATCCATGTGATCTGTGACCTTTAGGGAGATGAAGCCTGAYGGGAGCAATTAGTGGTGCCAAATTTTTTGCAGCTGAACATTATCCCCACTTGATGTGGGGTAGGCAGGACAGTCTTGGTCTGTTGAAAATATTTTATGGAAGACTGTTGCTATTTACCTTTCATCAGGGTTATCATCTACTGCTAAATATTTAGTTTATCACCACTGACTCTTTATCACAAACAARTGATAGTGAGTAGGGCTTCATTTCTGACTGACCCTTGAAAAGCTGTGGTGTTTTCCTGTTGTGATTGTAGCTGGTGTGGAAGTAGACAGCAATTTCCACAGGGCAGGGTTTGCACCAAACTGGATTTGTTTGGTGCTGTCTTATTCTGTATCTTTCTACAGGATAGCCTGCTAAGAACTGGGTGAGTTTCAGCTCTTTAGAGGACAAATGTATTTTGCTGCAGAATTGAATTTTTTCATTACAGTGGCTGTGCTTTGTGCTAACTGCTGCAAACTTCCTTCTCCCAACAAATGGTTTTGAGAAGGGAGCTAAGGAGTAGCTCAATGGAGAAAGCATTGTTTTTTGGTTTAGGAGTTTAAACAAAGAGAAAAATAAAAAAACCTACTTCCATGGCTTTTGCTGAGGCATGTGSTTCCTTACAAATCCGCTAACAAAAATGAAGCTGCATGTTATCCTCTCTTGCCAGTAAATAAAAGATAATGATTTCTGCTAACTGAATTCAGTAAGTCCATGCAGACTAAACCCATACTCCTGTTAAGTACTATTTGGCTGCAGAAGTCAGTTCAGATAGAGTAAATGGAAAACTAATTTATATTTGGATTACAGAACTGTTCTAGGCTCAGTATTAAAAATCTGTGAAGATAGAAGAATAATGCTATCCACTGCCACTCCTACTAAAGTGTTTTTTTTTTTGGTTTATACATTACTTGTTTTCGGAGTCTGGAGTAATGTAGAACAGCAGAAATCCTTTMTCTCAATTTAAAGTTGCTGCCAGACTGCATCCTAAGAAATGTTACATGGGAAGTAAACAAGATACTGTAAGTCAGTCTGATGTCTTTTTCAGCTGCTTCTTAGTAAAGAAAGGGCTCCCAGTGTGACTATTCTGTGTAAAGATAAATGTAAATTAATAATTGAACCCTTTTGATCTGTGGCTTGTGCTAGAGAGGCAAGTGTAGCTGTGTGAGGTCTGCAGTATCTCCGGAATTTTATTGCRGTTCTTTCCCTGCCTTTCTGGGTAGGGCCGGTGGGAGAGGAAATCTTTCCTCTTCCTCAGTGCAACTGGAGGTTCGTGGTGCTGCAGCAGTTACTTCTAAAAGCCAAGGTGACAAGTCTGGGGGAGATCAGCACTGGAAAAGGTCCAGGATCTGAGTTACAGGTCTGCTACACAGCTGCTCATGTTGGGTGGGGATTCAGACTAGACCAGAGCACAGAACACCTGGAATAACTCTGCTCTGGTTCCTTGTCTGTGTGCCAGSACTTCCTGTTTTTAAAGATCCTGTTTACTGTCTGCATTCCAAATATCCCAGGAAGGTGGGAGGATGGGAAGAAACATGGAAAGAAAAGTAAACAGCATTAGTTAAGGTGGATTTTTGAATATTTTTTTTTATATAATCAACATTTCTTACTTTTCAAACCTAGTCTCATTAGTTACATTCTAAAGTAAGCTTTTGCTTACATTGTCTTGCAATAATTTCCAGAAGCAGAACTGCATGTGAAAGCTGACACTGAAACTATTACTATTTGTAGCAAGGAGCAGAGTAAGGTTTTGTGGTGTGCTTTGGCTTCTTGTTCTTTCTGATGTTCACATAAAACAATGTTTGTCAGCCATATGAAATGGAGTATTGAACAAAAATATGTGATCAGAGGAAAACCTTATTTCTATGGGTACAAAATGGCACGTTGCTMTGATTTTGTTGCCAAACTTTAAGATTTCTGATTTAAACAGCTTGAAAGAATTTGAGYGCTGTTCACTGACCTTCAGAGCTCACAGCTGACTGGAGGAACAGCTCCAGCCAGCACAGAGCCAGGTGGGAAGGTAATTCTCATCCTGCTACACAGCAAGCCAAGCTAATTGCTGAAATAATGAGTAAGCAGATATGTGAAGTGTAARTAGATGATATGTTGCGTTTCTAATTCTTTTTTGTGCTTTATGACTACTAGTCCTCTAAATAACAACATCCGTTCCTTTGAAGTGGGGCTAGAGATAGAATTACTGAATGATTTTGGGCTAAAAAGGAAAATTTCATTCCAGGCTTTCCTTTGTTTAACAAAGAGAAAAAATTCTGCCTTTAGCTGGGAGAAAATGTTCTAGGACAGATATTCTGCCTTTGGTATGTCATGGGATCCCTAGGGAAAAGGCACTATCGTAGTGGGAGTTCTGGAGGTCACCAGCAACTTGCAAAAGCTTCTTTCTCGTGATCCTGTTTTCATGGCTCCCAGACACCGAGTGAAGCTATAAACACTRTGCCTTCATAGATGGGGGAGGGTGAGCAAGGGGATTTGAGAATAAGAATTCACAAAGGTCTCTTGGTTCGCTTGGAGAGGAAAAGAAAATACTCCAGCAAAAGTAAATCTTTTTAAACTGRTCATCTTKGGTTCAGCTGTTTGATCCTGTGTTTTTTTCAGCAACCTATCACACACAGTTCCTCTTGGGCAGTTCTTTGTAGTGAGTTCTTTTTTCATGATGACCTCACCATTAATTTTATTCATAGTATCTGCAAGTCACTACTAGATTATTGTATTCTGAAAAAAAAAAAAAATCTAGATGTAAGATAACTTTGGAGAGAACACCTCTGAAACCGACCACACCATATTCTCATTTCTAACTAAAGTCAAACTGCTTTTCACTAGTTTTGATTGAGGTTTTACCTTCACAGGAAAGATTGATTGTATTTCTTCTGTACTTTTAGTCTACAGATGTTGCCAATAATTTTAGGGGGCTTTAGCTCTGTCTAGAACAAGGCATTTGTACTCGGCACTGTTTTTCAAGGGTAGAAGAAGTAGGTAACAACAAATAAAGTTGGTAGTGTTTGGAAATATTTGCTTGTTTCAGAAGGAAACTAAATGCTAGGATGTTTTTGACAGTGTTAAATCCTCCTGTTTGCTTCCCTTGGGCTGCTGTTTGTGATCAGATAAGCAATTCCGGGTATCTGCATGTTTTCTGGGAAATAGGGATGAAAGCAATATGTACAAARTAAGACATGACTGTGCAACAGTCTGTTGCTTTCTATTCTGAACAAAGCAGTATTTCTACCAGTTAAATCTGTGAGCAATAATGTTTTCATGGAGGACAGTTTCAGACATCTTTGTGSTAGTMTTCCTGGATTCTGGAAAAGGGCCAGCTTGGCAAACAGGAAGAACAAAAGGAGACTACTGAAAATATCTAGTCTGGGGCAAGYCTTACTGTCACCACACAGCAGGTTTGGACAGCAGCAAAATTAGACAGACAACTCTGCCCAGTTCTCTTCATATTTTAGAGTGCCTGATGTGTCTGATGTTGAGAATAATGTTGAGAATTTTGGCATTTAGAAAGGCTGAAATGTCTCTTGCATTCTGAAAAGTGTTGTTCTYGTTCCAGGACTCTTATTCGTACAGATTCACCGCTTCTGTTTTGATGATTCCACAGTACTTTATAAAAGCTTATTTGGGGTCATATGTGTAATTGGTAGTTCTGTCAGTTTAATAGAGAATCAGGAAAATCAGTTAACGTACGCATGAGTGCGCAGTAAATCAGAATCTATAAACAGTTGGATTGTTTATGAATAGAAGGCAATGCTAGGAATCTGGGTGAAACCAGATTCTACCTGGAAAAGAAATCAAATCCAGACACAAATCCTAATGAGCAAAGATGCCATAAATTATTATAAAACGTTGCTACATCCTGTCTGTAAAAACAGTGAGATGGGATTTGTCTTGTGACTGGAAAAACTAATGGACTTCAATTAAAGTGTAGCAGTTTAGTGAATGACTCATTCAATTTCAAATGTGGGCTGATAAAATTGTATCGAGTGTTTAGTCTGCCCTTTTGAATGGGTTTTGAARCACTGGCTGATATGTAGCRGTGCAGATTATTCAGTTCCCAGTCMCTGGGATGTGTGTACCTCTTTGCAAAAGCATCCCRTCCTTCGTACTTCAGTAGGATATTACAGGACAGTGCACTTCTTGCATCCTTTTGTGCTGGCTGCATTTTTTGCTGTTGGTATTTTAGAGATGGAAGATGTTGCAGAGCTTGAAGAGTCGCTGTAGGTGCTTGTGCTGATGACAGACAAGCTTAACTGTAAGTCTGCTAAAGTGAACAGTAATATTTTCTTCCCCTAGATTGGCCCACTGACATGCAGAGTGTGCCTTCATCTGCGAGGTGATAAAACTGTCATGGTTTACCAAAACYGAATTTTCTAAGCTTGGAATCTCTTATTCTTAAAAAGGGACTATGTCAGATATATCAGATGATAGCTAATTTCTRTAAGAAAACAGATTGTACAAATTAGCATTCATATGGTAAAAGTATCTGGAACCAAGTTGGAATCTGTATTATGGAAGGTATGTTGTTTATCTTCCTGCTCTCTTCCCTCATGTATGTTTATTCTTTTGAATGGAATCTCAAAACTTGAGGTTGTTTTGCACAAGTCCAGGTGTCCCAAAGCTTTTGACAAGGGAAAAAMGTTTAAGATGCTTTAGGAAGGTCAGGGATTGCAGGTGTGATGAAATGTTCATTTGAAGTGTTTGCMTGTCCCCTTAGTTTGATTTAAATAACATTTCTCTAGAATTCCCTTAAAATTACAGTCCTTTTACTGTCGAAGAACATAATTGATTCTATTTAKTCCAGGCAGCCTTCCAGATTTGAAAGTGTACACAGAAACACAAGCTGCCAGCTATACTTCAAAACTGTTTCTGTTTACATTCTTGCTTTCCAAATCCAAACCCTGGAGGCGTGCTTACATGTGCAAGCGAAATGAATGTGCACACAGTGTCACTGCATGCATCATTCCAGCACGTGCCCATATCCCAGCTTAAAACAAAAGCTGCTGTCTTGGTGCAGTTGCTCTAAAAATTGTAGATTTTGGGATGTCATGTTTGAACCCGTTTGAAACTTTTTAAAGAAAAGGGGTTGAGTTGTCATTTAACATTTGTRTTCCTAAAGGAAGCCAAGGCTGATGTTTATTTTGAAGAGATGCTTGGCTAAAAGGATTTACGTTTTTGATGTGTGTGTATCCCTCACTCCTGCCTGTGTTTCTTTGCTGGCAGTTGCAGGTGGGGAGGGAGGAAAGCTCGCAGTGTCACCAGGCTCCATCCTCACTGCTGCAGCCAGGCAGCCCTCAGTGTAAACCTTCATTAGGCTGACTCCATGGGCTTCTCATGAAAGGAGCTGAAGMAACAGAAGGCAGCACAAGAAAGGGAAAGTGAGTTGTTCTCTGCCTCTTCCATCCATCTGACCCTGTAACCAGCCGGCTTAGGGAGCCCCGGTGCCASCAGGGTGGGGAGTGAGTACACACGCCTTGGGCAGGGTAGAATTTGGCTCTTACAGTTCAGAGGAGCCTCAGCAGGATTGTGGAACTGAAATTAAACGGCTGCTGGTATAAAYTCAAGTCTGTGCTGTGAATATTTAATTTGGTTGTGGTCCATCTATGCTGTCATTGTGTGTGTGTGGACAGGAAGGCTCATATGACTGCATATTCTTGTTTGTTTGGGGCCTTTGTGCTGGGTTTATGCCGTARCAGTGATGTGCTTCTGCCTGTGTTTGCAGTTAAGAAATGTAAATAGGCATGTGATTCAGTGATACGGAGATGGAGTCTTGTTCATATTTTGCCTGATCTAAAAGATGCCATTTATCTTGTGTATTTCTTTTTATCGTAAGCTGAGGATAGTTATCAGTGACTGGGAGCCCTCCAAGTTACTCTAAATGGTGTTATTTGGGTTCACTGGTAAKGTTTTGTAATTGGTAAGCTTCCCAAGCTTGTCTCTTTAAACACACTGAGTGTGCTGAGAACTTTCCATTTCAGCATCCGCTCACTGAGGCTATTACAATGATGAGGGAAATAAAACAGCTTGTTTAAGCTCTTTCTTAAAAAGTAGTCAGTTGCAAAGCCTTTCTAAATATGCATGAGGTGTTAGTGGAAAAGCATTTTTATAAATCTGCRGTGGCACTTCAGTACTTATGTGGATATTTTTAAAAGCCCAAACCACAACTAYAAAGGAGGGATTAAAAAAGACAACCCTATTGCTGCTCACAGTTGCTTAGGAAGTAGTGGATTTGGGAAAACATCATTTTCATTCTAATGTTTCCTTGTAAGAACTGAAGTGTGGCAAGAGCAGGTACTGGATGTACTTGGAAGAAAACTTTTCAGAAAAGAAACACTAGTGCATAAGGGAGGATGATTTTWATTTTTTACTTATATATGAAATGTTGCGTATGAATTTTTATATGCATAATTTAATTCATATATACAGAAATACATTTTTATATAAATACGTATCTTTAAAATTTGCTGAGCAAACAGCAAGCATAGCATCCTTTGCTTTTCCACAGTGAGAGCTTTCAGAAAATGGATTGAACAGAAGAGATGTGAAACTGTTGGTTTGTGGGTTTCCCTTCCTTTCTGTTATTAAGGAAACTGAGATGCAGGGGAAGTCCTAAGARGGTTTGTGGCTGTAGTGATAGGCCAAGGAGTAATGGGTACAAACTCAATGAAGGTAAATTTAGATAGATATTGGGAAGAAATTCGGAAGAAATTCTTGACCCTGAGGATAGTGAGGCCCTGGCACAGGTTGCCCAGAGCATCTGTGGCTGCCCCATCCCTGGAAGTGTCCAAGGCCAGGTTGGACAGGGCTTGGAGTGACCTGGCATAGTGTGAAAGGTGTCCCTGTCCATGACAGGGGGGTTGGAATGAGGTGGTCTTTAATGTCCCTTACACCCCTTAACATTTCATGATTTTATGATGGATCTCTCTAAAATTAATTAATGCAAAGATAAGCAACTGTGTTTCATTATAAAAAAAATCCAGAATACTGGATGAAAGTATCMGGCTTCAGAACAAAGAAGAGCAAATATTTTGCATCATGAAGTGTTCTTTGCWTTTGTCACAGGATGCCAACAGTTTGTGTGTGAAAACATTCTGACCAAACTCAGTTCTCGATGGATTTCTTTTGCAAATACAGAAATATTGCCTCGGGTTAAGGAAATTAAAAATGTGTAGGGATTAGGAGTGTTTATTGGTCAAGTATCATAGTGTGCCTGCCTGGTAGTTCTGCTCTTTTTGGCATCTCCCCTTACCCACTGGGCTGTAAAAGATCTCTGCTGTGTCCAGATTCTGGTTTCTCATACTSTGTCTCATTCTCATTTTCTCTCTTTCTCATTCTCATTTCCTCTGCTCTAAGATGGCACGAGCACCACAGATAGACGGTCACACGTGTTCCCCTCCTTTCCCTTGRCTTGGCAAAGACATTCATGCAGCTGCCAAAGGGAACTGGAACAGGGCATTAGCACTAAATAAAACAAGCCCAGCTACAAAGTGTTAGTGGGGCTCAATTCTTCTGTCTCATTCATGAAAAAAAGGGTTCGTTGTTGGTGTAAGTAGCTTATACTGATCTGAAATAGCCACAGCCAAGTTTTATGTGAACATGGAKTCTTAAAATTAAGTTTAGAGCTTCTGGTAAATATTTATAACTCTTACGTTAGTGTTGTTTGAATACTTTAGAGCTTTGAGATGAGAAAAAAAGTTTCAAAAATTTGGAAGCGTTGGTTTAGCTAAACTTAAAAKCCCTGGTGGTTTGTACCATCTAAATCATAATAAGAGCTTCTCTTTCCAAATAAAAAACGTGAAGAACTGAGTTTGAGATTTGTTTAAAAATTCTGTGATAATTTGAATATTAGATATTTTCATCCCTCTTGCTATTGAAGTGTTCTACTCATGAATTATGAAGTTCATGATTAGGTAAMAAAAATCCTCTGCTYTTAAGACCATATGTATATTASCATTTTTTCTAAGCAAATATGATTCTGTTATCATCTTTTTTGTTTTTGTAGATATTTAGATTGAAATGCAGGTTCTTAGGCATCACTTTTATCAAGTCTTATTTATTAATGTAAAATAACAGCCATGAGTATTAATGTTCATCTAAAATTAGTTTGAATAGCATTATCTGAAATTCCTGGAGATGTTATATTTTCAATTCTGATTTTTTAATTAAAATTCTGATTTTTTTCCTCAGGTCTGCACGTACGAAACCCTGCTTGAAAATCTTGAAGTACAAAGCTATCCCAAGACATCAAAATGCCTCCGCGGCCATCATCCGGTGAACTATGGGGCATCCACTTGATGCCCCCCAGGATCCTGGTGGAATGTCTCCTCCCAAATGGAATGATAGTGACTCTAGAATGCCTCCGTGAGGCCACCTTACTGACTATTAAACATGAACTCTTCAAAGAAGCAAGGAAGTACCCTCTCTATCAGCTCCTTCAAGATGAATCTTCTTACATTTTTGTAAGYGTTACACAAGAAGCAGAAAGAGAAGAATTTTTTGATGAAACACGGAGACTTTGTGATCTGCGACTGTTTCAGCCTTTCCTAAAAGTTATTGAACCAGTAGGTAACAGAGAAGAAAAGATACTTAATAGAGAAATAGGTAAGATTATCTTTTCTTTTAAGCAATTTATTTGTTTAACTGATTATCCTTTTCGAAGTACAAGGAATTGAAATGGGTTGTGTTTGTCAGATGTATCTGTCAAATTTGCATTTCTTAGCTTTCAGTTGTTGCATCAAATTCCAAAGTTACTTAGAAAGTAGAATTTCAGAAATTAGTTTTTTTCACTCTTCCCCTTCTGACCAAAGAGCATAGGGAGAGGAGGGAAAAAAACACCTGAGGTTGGAGATGCAGAGGGGAAACAAATTGTGATGTTTTGAATTATCGCTGGAGTAGTTTATCATTTTTCATGATCTATTGAGGAAGCACAGGGAATCTGGCATTTGTCCAACATCCTGGTTAAGTATTAAATTCAGGCAGTACAAACATACACACTCCTGTTTCGCTGCTAATGGATGCGTACTGCAGTGGCAGAGATTTGTCAACTGGAAATACATGTTCTGAGGTACTCCTAATCATTAAATTGTTTAATTGTGGTGAATGCATCATAACTAAATTACTTCTGTTTTGTAAAGCTGAACCTSTTCAGGACTTGGGGAGAGCAGTGTTTAGGTAACCATGCAACACCACAATTGAAATTTTCCGTTTGAACACTCATGCATAAAKGATGATTTATCCAGGTAATCTCATTAAAGTAAATGGAATTACATCCGAGACTGAAGACCTGAAAGAAATTGACTGTTATTACATGAATCTGTGTCAAAGAGCTTAAGTTCAGTATCTCTTGGAGTGCTTGGTGTAGTTCTTAAATAATGTAGGTCATTAAAAAAAAATAGCTGTCATTCAGTTGTAAGCAAAGTTGATTATGGTCCTAATAGCTACCACTAATCCTGCCAGGGTTTGAGAAAAAATCAGATTTCACAGCTCTTCTGGTCCCTTTAGGAAACTGTGCTGGCTTCAAAGGAAGTTTAGTCCTGGTGCTTTTTCTCCGGGAGGAATGTTGGCTGTGAGAGTGGTGATTTAGGGCTTCCAGGATCTTCAGGGAATGTACACCTGTTTTCTAACCTTTTCTGTGTCTGCTGAGTGCTCTTAACTTTAGATCTGTGTTGTTCTTGAATACTGTAAAATAAATGTGTATACAAGTAGAAGCTGGCAAATATTTTAGGCTGTGTTTTCCTTAAAGCCGGCTTTTTTTTGTGACTGATTGAAGAAATCTGTAGCTCTAGTCATCAGTTACAGTTATTTCCTCATRCTGTTCCAATGCTGTAGGTTTCGCTATTGGCATGCCTGTCTGTGAGTTTGACATGGTCAAGGATCCAGAAGTRCAAGACTTCAGAAGAAACATTCTTAACGTCTGTAAAGAGGCCGTGGATCTTCGGGATGCCAATGCACCGCACAGCAGAGCACTGTATGTCTATCCTCCAAAYGTAGAGTCCTCAGCCGAACTCCCCAAACATATATACAACAAACTAGACAAAGGTAAGGCCAATATTTACAGCAGAAACATATTTTCAGTGYTGGAAATCAAAGAGTGCAGTGGTGGCTTAGGCAAATCACTGTTTTATGTGCTGTATTTAGTACACKCTAGCAATATTCAGAGTAATTTTCTTGATGGAATGTACATTCAAAAGGGTGTTTTAAATTGCACTATTCTAATTGAATCTTGAAATATAACTCAGTAAATAGAGGTGACATTTTTAATGGGTGGGAACAGCTTGTTGGCTTTGCAGTTTTCTATGGTGTTCAGATATCTGGAATTAAATAATGCTGAATCACTGAAGGCCAAATAGTCAGTAGTATTCAATTAATAAAAATGGTCTTAACCTCAGGGCTAAAAGTTTGAATTTACACTAGAGTCAGAAATAAACTTAATGCATCTGGGTTCTTGTAGAGGTTATAAATCCTCTCTCAGTTTGGACTATGAATCTTGTTTACATCTTCTTTTAATACTAAAAGAAAATCTCTGTGTTGGGGAGCTGTGGGAGTTGTTTGGTTTGAGGGTTATTTTGGATTTGGGCTTTTTGTTTGGAAACTGCATTGAAAATGATAGCCCTAACATTATTTTACATTTCTTCCAGGGCAAATTATAGTGGTGATCTGGGTGATAGTCTCACCAAACAATGATAAGCAGAAATACACCTTAAAAATCAATCATGACTGTGTGCCTGAGCAAGTTATTGCTGAAGCAATTAGGAAGAAAACTCGAAGTATGTTGCTGTCTTCTGAACAACTGAAACTTTGTGTCTTGGAGTACCAGGGCAAATATATTTTAAAAGTCTGCGGCTGTGATGAATACTTGCTAGAAAAATGTCCACTGAGCCAGTATAAGGTGAGTAACATAATGGAATCCAAATTTGTGGGGGACAAAAACAATTAATATTAGGTCTGGCTTTTTCATTGAATTTATSCAAAACATAGGAAGTGACAGTGCATGCACATTTAAAAAGGAGAAAGCGGGGAGAAAGGATAGTTTAAACTAAAAATTGTGTCACTAGTGTAATTTTTCTTCTTTGAATGTTTCCCTCTAATGTTAGTGCTAAATCTGAGATAGGTACTTTCAGAAATATCCTGAATTTCTGATGGCAAGAGATGAGCTATATTTGAATGGTGCTGATATAATAAAACAGAAAATTAGATCACATTGTAAATTATGAAATAACCATTGGTACTGTAAATCTTGTCCTAAAGGGGTGGTAAAAGAGAACTCTTTTTTTCCCATTACATCTTTATCACTCCTTCAATGACATAAAATGCAAACTTCTAGCACTACAGAAATCATTGCTAAGCCTTCCTTGTGTCTGTCTGTCCTTTCACTGCCTGGGTTTGTCTGGGCTGGTAGTGTGAGACAGAATATGGGACAGAAGAGCATCTGAGCAGCCCTCTGTGGAGCAGACAACCATGTTACCCTGTAGATTTCCTGAGAGGCTGCTGCTGCTGCTTCCTCTTGGAGAAATGTGTTGTTGTAATACACTGCTCCCATTCCTTCAGCTAAAATGGTTGACATTCTGATCTTCAGAGCAGTGGAGGAGAGAAGGAGGGTGGGGGATCCTGAATAATGGGAAAAGTATCTCTGTACTCTGGGAGCTGGGGAACAAGTGCAGGCATACATGAATAATTCTGCAGAGTCATCTGAAGATCAAACACCAGACCTATTTGATCTAGCGTGGTTTCTTCAGAAGCATCTGCTCTGCCTTTGCTKTGYCCCAGCAGAGCTTGCTCATTAGCTCCAGGGCTGGACCTGTCCTAACACACTGTGTTTTGTGCTAGTGTAGCCAGACTAAATGCTCTCAGCTCCCAGACCTGAATGGACAGGTGAAGTGTGTCAGGATCAGTGYTGRGTGTAAGGTAATGAGCACAGCTGAACCAAAAATGAGTGTGTCTGCTGCTTACCTGTGCTCCCTGCCTGGGACTGGCAGTCACCTGGGCTGCTGCAGCCCTTGCTGTTCCAAAACAGCTCAATTGCTTCCAGGAACAGCTCAAATCCATCTGCTTTGTGCAGTGCTGTGCCGGGGCTAAGGAGCTCTACAAGCAACCCAGCTGTTTTTTTTATCAGCTCCCTTCTGTCTCTCCAGTTCATCCGTTGTTGTAGGTGTTCACATCCCAAAATGTGTACGGAGTGTGGCTGTGTGCCCCTACCCAACAATGTGTTCAAACTGCTGGATGCTGTAGCTGTAAACACCRTACAGGGTGTGCATGCAGGACATAACCTCTTCCAATGCCCTTTGACTTCTTTGTTTTCCTGAATATCTTGGGGTTTTTACATTACTCAGAGGGTAGGCTTTGCAAAGACCCAGCGCTTTGTTCAATCAATACASGTCTTGGTAAAATGTCTCTTTGTCAAAAAAACTTTTTCCATGCAGTACATAAGGAGCTGTATCATGCTCGGCCGCATGCCCAACCTGATGCTGATGGCCAAGGAGAGCCTGTACACCCAGCTGCCCCTGGACACCTTCACCATGCCATCCTACTCCAGGCGCATCTCCACAGCCACGCCCTACATGAACGGAGAGGCTACAACCAAATCCCTCTGGACTATCAACAGTGCTCTCAGGATAAGGATCCTCTGTGCAACCTATGTAAATGTGAACATTAGGGACATAGACAAGGTATGGCACTAGCTGTGTGGCATCACATGTGGCTTTTCAGCAGTTTCCCTCCTCAGTGTTTGTCCTGTGTTGACACTGGAAAGGAATTGTTATTTAACATGTTAGAAAATGATACCACTTTTTAACTTCAGTTGAAGTATTTCATTCTAAAGAATGGACCAATGTTTTAGCATCTGGAAACTTCTGTGTACTGCTTAGAAAGTGTGAATTTGGGGTAGTCAGCTAAATATTCTGCCTGGTAGGAGCAGGACTCTGCATAGCTCTTTGGCAGAGTATGTAATAGAAAAAGCCCATGTTGTTATCTGTGTTCTAAGTAATTATGTTTAAGAATGTATGACAGTAATTGAGAGTGCTCTTGATGGGGGGTGCTGGATACTATGCTGCTGTCTTTGTTTATAAAAATAAAGGTGTGGGGTGATAGGAGACAAAAGGCAGGTGTGGGGCTTAATCTCCCTGGAGACAGCCACAACTCTGGCTCTCTTTTTCTTTGGAATTTCTTTCACAATGCCTTGGCACAGGAAGAATTGAGAACAAATCCCAGGGGTTTTTTTTTTAGTGTTCATTTCARATTTGTTACGGTGTTTTTTAAGACCTAGTTTCACAATGAATGATAAATAACATAACAGATTTTCCAGAATGATATACTCATATACTGTGCTTCCCACCTGACAGAGGATGGATTAATTTGGGCTGGGAAGTGGTGGGGCTGTTTGGTTTTCAGTCTTTTGTTTTTCTCTTGCTGAAAATGAAAGGATAATGTGTTCTAATCACAGTATCTATTGATTGCAATGAAAAAATCGTTTACAGTAACATTTCAAAGACTAATATGGATGTTGTTTTCAGATCTATGTTAGAACAGGTATCTACCATGGAGGGGAGCCTTTGTGTGACAATGTGAATACTCAGAGGGTACCTTGTTCCAATCCCAGGTAAGATGGAATTCCTGAGTKACTGTAGAGAGCCTGACTTCCAGGGCATCATAAATGATAGCACTGGAGAAGTAAAGGCTCGATTTAGCCATTACTCAGGTAGAGCTCCATGCTGGGAATCCTTTACCTTAAGTTTTGTGAAAATATAGAGCATAACCCATATATATATAATTCAAACACAAGCATTTTGTCTTGCACATAATAGTATAGTTTCTTTACTGAACAGATCTATTCTACATGTGCATTTACATTGCTGAAACACCAATATATTTCATATATATAAAATAGAATTCATCATTCACACATTAATGCTGGGCTTTAGGCAACTGGGCTCTGATTTTGGCTGGGTCAACAGCAGATGTTGTAGTGCAGGTCCAGATTTCACTTTCAGCATGAGGCAGTGTGTTGCTCTGAAATCTGCAGGTTGGTTTTGGTGGGGTTCCTTCTGAAGGAGAACCACTRAATGTGGAGAGAGGGTTTCACCTGCTGACGTGGAAGTGACTGCCAGATCTGGGCTGATTATTTTCAGGATGTTTACAAACCATCAGTATTACCTGGAAAAATAAATCACCTGAACTTACATGCAGAAAAAGAAGTTTTATATGAGCGTATATAAACATTGGGGACATACTTTAGCCACCTGTTCTCRTAACTAGCTAATGAAAAAGTGTGAAATTTCAGCACCTGCTAGGATTAGATGCAAAGTATGTGTGCAGAAGTAATTCTTTGCTTGCACTTTCTGACTTCATGTCTTTAATAATAATTTCTTAAACTCTTATTTTTATCTGTACATTTTCTATGACTATGATTAAGTTTTATAATTAAAGAACTGATAATATACATAGTTGGTGAAAAATAGGCTCTCCTTCTGAGTTGCCCCGAATACAGCTGTACTTAAACTGATAGTTTAAACTATTTTAGAGAGAAAATCTTGGAAAGGTGGTGAAGATTATGCTTTGAAATCATGGATATGGTCACACAGATCTGTATTATATGAAATGAACACGTAAGAGAAGTGAATKAAAGTTTATCTGCCAATTTCTTTATTCTTAGAGAAGGGCTTTCACAGTTATTTCCTTGTAAAATTGCTTTCAGTAGCTATGGATACACTGAAAAATTAATGTTGTCCTTRGAAGCTTCTACCTCTTTCAACTGAGAAAATTCTGCATGACAATCCACTTAGGAAAACTGGATTCAGAAATTCCTCTTCAAAAGCACAATTCCACCAACTGGGAGCTAAATTCTTCTTAGAGAAGTTCATAGAAACAAAATCAATCTGTGCTCTTATTACTCTAGTAAATAGAGAAATATTTGAGTTAACAATGTTGCTTTGGATTTCCATGTTCTATTCCCATCTTGCAGATATCTTTTTATGTTCCAGCAGTTCAAGTTTAGTTTGGTTTTGAAAGCTCTTTCTCAGTTGCTTTTTTCCCCTGAAGGGAAAACGGTTTCACAAGCTAAGCCTCACATCAGTGTAGCGTCTATGCAAATCCATTATCTTCAGATGACAGGAATTAAACCTTATGTTTTAAACAATATTGGGTCGAGAACTGGGGAGGTTTCCATTCCCAAAAGCAGTGGATGTGGTYAAATGCATGTATGGATACCCCTTTCAGTGAGAAAGTGTGCTCTTTGTGCAAATACACAGTTTAGGAATACAACAAATTCCTTTTGGTTGAGTGAATGATGTTGTCTCCAYGCTCTCCTTTAACCTGGTTTAACTCTGCCTTTTGAATCTTTCAGATGGAATGAGTGGCTGTTGTATGACATGTACATTCCTGATCTCCCCCGTGCTGCTCGGCTCTGCCTTTCCATCTGCTCTGTTAAAGGCCGGAAGGGTGCTAAGGAGGTAAAATAACTCATGGATTTATTATACTAAAGAGCCAAAGCTACTCAAATTGAGTTTGGGAAGATATTTGGTGAATGCTGTCCTGGCAATGGGTGCAATGTTTGATTTGACTCTGATTAAAATAGGGGATGTTTCTTGTGGGTTTTTTTTTTTTTTTTTTTTTTTTTTTTTTTTTTTTTTGGTTTGGAAATTATTACAGAAAAAACTTTTCCGTTTTCAGCACTGTAAATTGTGTCTGTGCTGCATTGTTAGATGTGAAGACCAGTGTTAGCGTTTTGAGGTGGAAGTGCTTTTAAAATTAGTCTTGTAAGCCCATGTCATTAGCCTGTTTATTTTTAAAGGATAATATTTGTAGTTCTGGAGTTTTTCAAATAAAGAAAATTTGTACTCCTTTTAGCATTTGATGCAAGATCTCAAACAGTAATTTTTAAGTAATTTTTAAGAATCTATATGCAACATTTAATTTTAGCCAGCAGCATCATTGCATTCTGGGTTTGAGAGTGTGCCACAGGTAATGTATAGGGGATTTTGTCTATGAGCAAATTTATGAACCTTACAGAATGATTTGGGCTAGAAGGGATCCTTAAAGATCATCCAGTTCCACCCCCTTTCCACTATCCCAGGTTGCTCCAAGCCCCATCCAGCCTGGCCTTGAACACTTCAGGGATGGGACATCTGGAGCTTCTCTGGGCATCCTGTGCCAGTGTCTGACAAATCTGATTAAAAAAACCTACCCTTATTTAAAAAGTACTTATTTTGTCCACTATAAAAATATTGGCCTCGAGTTTAAACCTGTCACCCCTTGTTCAATCAATACAGGTCTTGGTAAAAGGTCTCTTTGTCGAAAAAACTTTTTCCATCACCTTGWCTTATTCTGGTGTGAGGAAGATGTGTGCATGTGCTTACAATTCTTTTGGTATCATTTTGTTAAAGGACTGCCATGACAGCCGTTTATAGAACAACATGGTACAGCTTCCACAACCTGCTTTCTGCTAATCTGGGAATGTAACAACCTGATCTAGGGTGAAAATGTTGTTTCTCCTGACCTGCTCTGCAGTAATCCATAGATGACACTGAAAAAAATCGTRTTTTAATCTCTTTAAAGGAGCACTGTCCATTGGCTTGGGGAAATATAAACATGTTCGATTACACAGACACTCTTGTATCTGGGAAAATGGCTTTGAATCTTTGGGCAGTACCTCATGGGCTGGAGGATTTGTTGAATCCTATTGGTGTTACTGGATCAAATCCAAATAAGGTATTTGCATGCCAGCTTCCCTCTTAAGAGTATGTTTTCATAATATGCTGTGTTCTGGTTGCTATCATTCAGCAGAAAAAGTAATTTGAATTCCCTTTCCCAGGAAACTCCATGCTTGGAGCTGGAATTTGACTGGTTTAGCAACCCTGTAAAGTTCCCAGATATGACAGTGATTGAAGAACATGCAAATTGGACAATTTCACGGGAACTGGGATTCAACTACAGCTATGCAGGGCAGGTAAGGCAAACTCCTCCTCCAGGATTAGCTATTCAGATATGAAAGTATTATTTACTACTTTATTTTACTCGGTATGTCAGTGGCAAAACTTCTTTTTGTACTGAATTTATTATAAAATCAGGAAATCAGTGTTCTGTTATGTGTTTAGTAAACTGAGCAATATTTTCGTTCTCCTTTCTTTATATTACCAGTAAACTGACCTAATTCTTCACTGACCAACCAAAATACTCTGAAGAGAAACTGTCATTTTGTGTAAACTCTTCAGGCATTTTTTACATTTTTGTATCACTAATTTGGATGTTAAACTGCTTCCTTTAATTTCTGAAAAGTTGTAATTTTCCTCCGCTGATACTGTTTTTCTTTGTTGCAGTTTCAGGTTTATAGGTAGGCTTTCCAGTGTACCCAAAGGTGCTTAGGACTCTCTCCTGTCTGTTTTATTGGCTAGTTATGAGCACAAGTACAGGGAATTTCAAGGAAATTGATTGGCATACACATGGGTRTAGTCCTTTATCTCCCTCCTTCCACAAAGAGAACTTCTGCATTACAATTGCTTTTTGGTGAGGCTTGGAGCTTTCTTAGAGCTGTTTTTGTTATGATACAGAGAGCAAAATTTGTTATTAATCTCAAAATAACAATGAATACCCTGCATTTAAAATCAATCAATACATAAGAGATTATTTATAAGTTCATTAATGTCTCAAATAAGAAAAAATTTACAAATATTAAATCTTAATTTACTATCTCACAATTCATAGAATTCCATGGTTTTGGTGTTGACCACAAGATAAAAGCATTTTCCTTCTGGGCTTGATCTAAACTATAAAGTAAAATCGAAYAGTAGTTGTTTCAATACCTCTGCCATTGTTCTAAACTGTCTTTARTAAATGAAGTCTTAAACAAGATTAATTTCTGCTTGTAGCAGTTCTGTTTTCTGTGCTCTTTGGGGAATGTCGTACAGAAATTGTGATTTAATATTTTCCTGCCTTGCTGTTACTAAGGCTTTTCTACAGCATTCTACCCCTTATTTATGTGTTTTCATCCCCCTTGTTCTGCTTTTTCTGCTCTGAATCTTTTTCACTCCTTTCAGCAGTTCTCAGCAACCTCAAGCTGGGGTCAGAAATGACTGGTCTCACTTTGTGCTGCACTCTGTCATTCATCAGATCTCAACTGCTGCTAGTTCTCCACACATCTGATTTAGTTRAAACTCACCTCTTCCTGTCCCAGTTGTGACTAAAAGCAGTTGTAGAGATCAAAGGCCCAGTCTTTTATCTCTCTTTCTAAATCTTAAGCTCTGTTATAACAAATGAATACAAGAAGGTAGTTATTGTGTGACATAGGCTGTARGGGTGGATCTGCTGTTCAAACACCGTGTTTCATGTTGTGGTTTGGCCACAGAAGGAATCGTGTGGAGGGCTAATGTGCCACTGTCTCTGCAGAGTAACAGACTAGCTCGGGATAGTGAATTAACAGAGAGTGACAAGGAGCAACTGCGAGCCATATGTACCCGAGACCCTTTGTCTGAAATCACTGAGCAAGAGAAGGACTTCCTCTGGAGACACAGGTACTGGAAATCAAAAACCAAACAAAAGAAAACCCTTCTTGCCGTGAGTGAACTTCACCCCATTCACTCTGAATTTGTCATGAGTTTTGCTCCCTTTTCTTCCACGTTGGGGAGTTGTTGTTYTAGACAAGGCTTGTAAAGCCTTCTGCATTGTGTGGCTTGGTTATAAGCCCGTGGAGAAAAATAAGTTGTTGAATGAGTTCCCATTTTCTTATTACTGCAATTTTACCTGCATGGTTGGAYCCTGACAGCACCTTCCTGACAAAGGAAGAAAAAGGTGTAAAATTGTGGGGACACAGTTGATGGTYAGCAAAGCAAAAGTGGTTTTTCTATACATGCAACTTCTTCCTCTTTTGCAGACACTATTGTGTGAATACTCCAGAAATTCTACCCAAGTTACTTCTGTCTGTCAAGTGGAATTCTAGAGATGAAGTGGCCCAGGTAACATAAAGCACTGAAGAAGTCTTAAGTATTGAATGTCTTTATATTATTAAGATTATACTATATTTAAAATACTCTATTTTAAAGAAAACTACTGGAAGTTAAAAACATGTTATGTGTGCCTGATCATTGAATGAATTCTGGGAGTTGCCATTAGGATTGACAGATGTCTCTGATCCATAGTTCTTGTTTTTCATTTCAGTTTGGGTCTTAAGATTTCCTCTTGCTGGCATTACTCAAATCCCTCTTATGTTGCCAGCTTGTCAATTACAGTTAAATGTGAGGTTTTGTTTTCATTCTTTTTAGAGGGGATAAAACAACAAAATCAACTGGCAGCTAATASCAGATTGTTGACTGAGATGACCAGCAAGTAAACAGTTCCTACTCAGATGTAGTTTGTATCTGACAATACATTCTAATGGCTGTGTGTTGCAGCTTCTTCCTAAGCAGTGCAAAAGTGTAATGTGCTTGGACTTCTTGCCCACAGATGTACTGTTTGGTAAAAGATTGGCCCTCAATCAAGCCAGAGCAAGCAATGGAGCTCCTGGACTGCAATTACCCAGACCCAATGGTGCGAGCTTTTGCAGTTCGGTGTCTGGAGAAGTCCCTGACAGATGACAAACTGTCTCAGTATCTAATCCAGCTGGTRCAGGTATRCAACATGTCATGGCATGYTTGTTGTCTTGTGTATATTCAAAGRTCACAGAGGCTTAAAATACAATAGAAGTTAAGTTGTTGTGAGAAAGGTCATCAAAAATCTGTTTGCTTTGCAGGTTGTTTAGGAGGAGATGAAATGTTATTTTTTCTGTAGTGCTGTGGTTTTGCTTGTTGGTACTAAATGACAGAATTCTGCAGAGATGCAAAACTGTTCTACCAACTGGAACAGGCAGCTATTTCAGCTGTCCTAACATATGGGRAAGGATAAGCAGAACCATCTTCTCAAAATTTTGAGCAAGTTGAGGCTAAAATATTTGGTAACAGTAAGCAAGCATCAGATGGTAAGTTCCTGAAATAGAGGCAGCCAGTGCACAGTTGGCATATATTGTTTAAAGCCTAACACATGCAAATATTAATACCAAGATCAGTCATTCTAGAAAAAATARTGTAAAACATAGATAGCATTTTCTTTAACTGCCTTTAATCTGTGTATTGTTCATGGAAATAATAACTGCAGCTGATTTTTTTTCTTTTCTCTTTATTCTTAACTAGGTTCTGAAATATGAGCAGTATTTAGATAATCAGCTTGTGAGATTTTTACTCAAGAAGGCACTGACTAATCAAAGGATAGGACATTTCTTCTTTTGGCATTTAAAGTAAGCTTAATGTCACGTTAAGTGGTGGTGGGATTCCTATTGCTTGTATACAAATAGTTGTTCTAAAGGTTTGACAAAAGGAAAACATGACCACTTAAAATAAAGATTGGGTTTATTGGTTAAGAGTCTGAATACATAGTTTGGCCTTGCAGTTTCAAAAGCTGCTTGAYAGTACTTAGACTTGTACTGCTTTTTATCTAATGATTATTTGAMAAACAAGGTAGTCTGAGACTGCCAAAAGCTTCCCGTATTGTCAACTGCCCAATTCCCCATCAGTTTTTTCCAGAAAACTTTACAAATATATGAGGCCTAAAGAAAGCCCCCCAATTCATAAGTTTTGAAAAAGCTTAGTATAAGCTTTAATTTTACTTGTTTATTGAATGCTTATTATAGAGCTTGATAGCTCAGTCTACAACATACTGGGTTATAGCTAGAGCTCACCTAAAAATTCTGTTCTGAGCTGGTGCAATCAGACAGAAATAGAAGCAAGGCATCTTTGTTGTGCTCTCAGTTTTCTACTTGCCTTGGTGTCATCAAGGATAAGGGAGGGGATTGTTTGAGGGGATGTATTTTAGGACTGTATGGAGACGTCACAAGAACAGCTTCATTTTTGGCACCTCKAAGTGGTCTTGTCTCTAAGCTGTAACTGTTCTTCCTCCCTGTCTAGGTCTGAAATGCACAACAAAACTGTCAGTCAGAGGTTTGGTTTGCTTCTGGAGTCCTACTGTCGAGCATGTGGRATGTACCTAAAGCACCTGAGCAGGCAGGTGGAGGCCATGGAGAAGTTGATTAACCTCACAGATATTCTCAAGCAGGAAAAAAAGGATGAGACCCAGAAGGTATCAAAAGCTGTCCTTGTATCAGAATTGGTGCTGTTGAGTCACAACAATTACTTAGAACTGTTCTATTTGATTAACTAGGAAGGTGTTGGTGCTAACTGCAGTAGGCAGTGTGTTGTCCTAGGAGCTGCAATATTTTCTGTGCAGTGCCATTGTCTCGCTCTCAAGGCAATAGAAGGAAAGTTAAAGTTTTCAATCTGTGTAATATGTAGCTGAGCAAAGTTACTTATATTAGAACTGTGCAAATCCATGCTTTAGAATCAAAGCTAAAATCTGGTATCTTCWTTTACTTCAAATAGTCTTCTCAAGWCCTGAATGTGCTTATTTGTCAGGTACAGATGAAGTTTCTTGTTGAACAAATGAGACGGCCAGATTTTATGGATGCCTTGCAAGGATTTATCTCTCCTCTTAATCCTGCACATCAACTGGGAAACCTTCGGTATTGTATCCAATTTTGAAGTTTGTCTAGATTCTTAAGTAAATGTTTAGTAATGGCRAGAATGACAGTGTTGAAGTTGAGTGTTAACTTATTAAATGTTAGTGTCTTTAAAGTTCACTGAATAGAATTTGTAGCAGAGTAATGCTTAGRGTACAGTCATTTCAATCTAATGGTTTAACAAATCAAGGAAYGGACCTGACCTTTAGCTGTTCCTTTAAGGTGGCRGKAACTGCAGCCCTTTTTCCAGTTGTCAGGAGTACATATTGCCAAGGGAATATTTACAATATTCCCTTACAACACAACTCTCCTTGGTCTGAGRAAATGGTTAACGTAGCACTTACTAATTTAAATTTGAGTCTGAAAGTAAAAATGATGGATTGTCAGTCAACTTTGCATCTTTAATTTGGTGCTAGTTCAGAGTTTGAGCAAAGCAGGGAGAACTTAGTACTATTACAGAAACATGGTATAAGAATCAAGTCATGCCTATTTCATAGAAATCTTATCTCTTTTAGGCTTGAGGAGTGCAGGATAATGTCATCTGCAAAAAGGCCGCTGTGGTTGAACTGGGAAAACCCAGATATCATGTCTGAATTGTTATTTCAGAACAATGAGATAATATTTAAAAATGGAGATGGTAAGGAAAGATAAGTTTAATTCAAAAGCTACATATCTGTTTATTTCCTAACATATTATTTAATGGTTATAAAATAGTGGTTAAAAATAAATTTAAACATCATCGGAGCAATGCTCTTTTCCGGAGAAATTAAGATGGACAAATATTTATCTCAGTCAAGTAYAAATTTTATATGTTCTGAGATGCTCAGTCTGCCAAGGTGGAACAATATTTAATATTTGTTCTTCTTATTAGAAAATGTCTTCAAGATATTACAGATATGTAAACTGTGATTCCATTGTCCTGATTTCAGTGTACGCTTTTAAAATTACCACTACAAGTTTATATTCACTTTTCATTGTTTAAAACCTGCTTTTCTCTATTGAGGCAATAAAACCTACACTAAACTATGCAAACCCCATTACCTTTAGATGTATTTAGACATAGTTTTGTGGGGGAAAGGTAAAATAAGATCTCAGTATTCTAGTGTTATGAAATTTGCAATCTTTATGTATTTGACTGTTTCAGATTTGCGTCAGGACATGCTGACACTTCAGATAATTCGAATTATGGAAAACATCTGGCAAAATCAGGGTCTTGATCTTCGGTAAGCATTAAAGTCATTCCCAAGCCATACTGATCTTAACGGTTTTGGCATTGGTTTATTCCCAGAGATTGCTTCGTTTTCCCACAGATAATAAATGAAATGCCATAAATAGACATGTGAGAGCAGCATTTAATTTTTTCAGTTAACTAAACAGGATTTTATAAATAAAAGAACCATATTTGAAAAATACTGAAATCTTGTTCAAGTGGGTCTGAGGGGATTACCTACCAGGAATGGATACAAGCACTAAGGCRAAGTGGCCACATTGTGGCCAATTGATTGTGTCTGTAGGTTTGGCTTTGAATGAGTTGSCAAAGCAGTGATCTTTGTAGTTGGTATCATTGCTTCAGTCCACATGTTAGGTGGACTACCGGTCTACCTGAGCTTCTCCATCTCCACAGAGTCTGTGGATGCCACAGCTTCTGCAGGACATTTGGGATAAACTGTTCTGCTTCTGGAAAACTGAACCTAGACATGTTACACCTTCAAATTGGTGTTTGCTGTGTGGTACATTTTTAGGTGGAGACAGAGGAGCTGCCTCTGTAATCAAGAAACCCCCAGTTTTCATTTCCTTATCTAGACAAAAGGACCCGTTGGTCCATGCTGTCTCTCATGGGTTACGGTTTTGTCTTCAGTGCTGTAATGGGTGGCATAATTGAGAGTTACAATTGCCCATGTCTTACAGAATAGCCAGAAATCTGTAAAAATACATCCTCTGCCACCTCTTGCCACCATTCTCTRTGCAAGGGGAAAAAAACAGAATGAACCTTTTGTCTTTCAGGATGTTGCCTTATGGTTGTTTGTCGATCGGTGACTGTGTGGGACTCATCGAGGTYGTGAGGAGCTCTCACACCATCATGCAGATTCAGTGCAAAGGAGGCTTAAAAGGAGCTCTGCAGTTCAACAGCCATACRTTGCATCAGTGGCTCAAGGACAAGAACAAAGGAGACATGTGAGATTTCCTGTTGCCTGTTTTTCTTGTCCGTAGGCTTCTTTTTGATGGAAACTTGAAGAGACCTAAAGTTCGCCAAGTGGGAGATTATGTCCGTAATTAGTCTGTCTGGTTTTGTATTTTGTTTTCTTTTTTACCTGTTCTTGTTTTTCTGGTAGCTCTTTTGCAAAAGAAAAACATGCCCCTCTGTGTTATGAGAGGATCTGAGGGAAGTGTCTCCTTTTCTGTTGGGACAGGTACGATGCAGCTATTGACTTGTTTACACGTTCTTGTGCTGGCTACTGCGTTGCCACCTTCATCCTGGGCATYGGCGATCGCCACAACAGTAACATCATGGTCAAAGATGATGGGCAAGTAAGAGATGTTTATTAAAACCATACCCTAAGGTCATCCTCCCTTTTGGTCTGAGTTTGTTTTGGAAAAAAAATCTTACCAGAACTAAGTAATAATTTTGCAGTGACTTCATTTAAACCAGGAATTGCTAATCTTAAACCTTTCTGTCTTTCTAAGCTGTTTCACATTGACTTTGGGCACTTCCTCGATCATAAGAAGAAAAAATTTGGTTACAAAAGAGAGCGTGTGCCATTTGTCTTAACRCAAGACTTCTTAATAGTGATTAGTAAAGGAGCCCAAGAATGTACCAAAACAAGGGAGTTTGAAAGGTGAGCCTTCTTTTAAACATTTAATCTCCGGAGTGTTTTGTACCTAAAATGCACTTTTACTACTGGTGACCTTTAATAATTAGACCTTTTAACTGAAAAATAGTATTTTAATTGGCTTGCAGTGGGTATGTTCTAATTCTTCAGCTGAAGATCAGCCATGCATTTATATATCAGTGGGTAATCTTAGTGCTTACATGACCTTTGGTCCATGAAATCCCACTTGAGATTTGCAGGGTCAAGCATACATGTGAATAAAGATGGTAATTTTTTAAACATCTGAAATTTCTTTGACTTAGCATTTAAAGTGCTCTTGAGATTGCAGACTRCAAGTATTGAGAATTCTTTAATGTTGAGCGTTGTGAGCATCAGAGCCTTKCTGGTAATTCAGCCATACTTCTCTCTTCTACAGCTGCTCTGATATCAGCTCTTCAACTGGCCTGTATAGCTTGTGACAATGGCCAGAATCTGCTGAGAAAGAACTTTAAAAATAGTAACAGTAAAGAGAGAAATCTGTTGCTGTAGTAATTTTTAATATCTCTTTCCACTGATCCAGTCTTTGAGAGGTTTCAGTTTTAATCTTAATTTCATTATGTTGGGACAAGGGAAGACATATGTTGAATTATAGTGTTTGTCTGAAAACTGCAGTGGAGCTTTTTTGAATTATTTTCCCTTGACCTGGGTATTTTTTATCTGGTGTGATGTAGCAAATACCCCTGTTTTCAATGCATTCTTYAGAGTATCCAAGGAGCAACAGCTACTGCCCTCATAAAACTACAGAAAATGCAACTCTGATGATAACCAGGAAAGCATTGTTCGCAGCAGTGTATCAGGAAATAGGCTTTGAAATCTGAAATGTCAGCAGCAGTGACTAAAATGATCCTGTGAGCTCACATAAATTTGTATTGAACAGTTGCATCAACTGCAGGTGAGGTTTAAGACTAGAAAGCCTGTCTTCAGTTTGGATGTTGGGTTTGTCTGCCCGCTTTTAATTCTTACACAAATGAAGATAAACTAAGTAGGAAAATGAGTGTATCTTCTCAGCAACATTATGGTGTTCTTACTAGACTAAGACTGTCCACTTTTTGAGTGTCTGATTACTTGTAAAAGTGTTTTGGAGGTGAAGCAGTAATATGAATCCAGCAGGGMAATACACTGATATTTTTTCCCCTGGTCTCTTCCAGGTTTCAGGAGATGTGTTATAAGGCTTACCTAGCAATTCGGCAGCATGCCAATCTCTTCATCAATCTTTTCTCCATGATGCTTGGCTCAGGAATGCCAGAACTGCAGTCCTTTGATGATATTGCATACATTCGAAAGACCCTTGCATTGGACAAAACTGAGCAGGAGGCTCTTGAGTACTTCATGAAGCAAATGAACGATGCTCACCATGGTGGCTGGACAACAAAAATGGACTGGATCTTCCACACAATAAAGCAGCATGCTTTGAACTGAACAGACAGCAAAGAAAACAAGAACTGATACCCCGCTTTGTGGGTACTGCACTGTTAATACCCATTAGCAGCAAAGACTGGTTGCATAGGAATTGCACAAACCATGAACAACATTAGAATTTATGGCAAGAGAAGAGATGAATTGTCCAGACAACTGTTGGAAAAAGACATGAAACAGGGTTTCAGATAGCACTAAAATKATACACTTCGAATATTAAGCTTTAGTATGATGTGTGCAGAGAGACCWCGACAAATTAGAGAGATGGGCAATCACCAAGTGAATGAGGTTTAACAAGGGCACGTGCCAGATTCTGCACCTGGAACGGGGCACTCCTGGTTGTGTGCACAGACTGGGGAATGAGAGGCTGGAGAGCARCRCTGTGGGGAGGGCCCTGGGGGTTCTGGTCTGTGGCAAGTTGAACATGAGTTGGCAGTGCCCTGCAGCCAGGAGGAMCACCCGTGTCCTGGGGGGCATCAGGCACAGAATTGCCAGCCAGGCAAGGGAGGGGGTTGTCCCACTCTGCTTTGCACTGGGGAAGCCTCGCCTTGAATATTGTGTGCAGTTTTAGATGCCACAATACAAAAAAAAAAAAAAATTAAGCTATCAGAGAGTGTCCAAAGGAGGGCCACAAGGATGGTGAAGGGTCTGGAGGGGAAGCTGTGTGAGAAGTAGCTGAGGTCACTTGGTCTGGTCAACTTGGAGGAAGAGGAGACTGAGGTCAGACCTCATCAGGGTCTGCAGCTCCCTCACAAGGGAAGTAGAGGGGCAAGTACCAATCTCTGCTCTCTGGTGACAGTGACAGGACTTGAGGGAATGGCATGAAGCGAGTCAGGGGAGGTTTAGGTTGGATATCAGGGAAAGGTTCTTCACCCAGAGGGTGGTTGAGCACAGTCACAGCCCCAAGCCTGACAGAGTTCCAGAAGTGTTTGGACAATGCTCTCAGGCACATGGTGSGATTCCTGGGGTGTCCTGTGCAGGGCTGAGAGTTGKATGCAATGATCATTGTGGGTCCCTTCCAACTCAGCATATTCTATGATTTGATGATTYATGTTATGCCTTAAGCTCAGAAAGGTAAATTTGGAAGAATGTTTCCTTTTCTCATTTGATAGGATAAACTAGAAGGAAAAAGAAAATAATGCTAGCATGACCATAAGAGTCCATCATGTATTACCTTAGATCTGGTACAGCAGGTAGAGACTATGCTGGCTTGTGAAGAGTGGACAGAGAATTCAAGTGATAGCAAATACTTAAATGCAGCGTAGTTTAAAGGGAAGGAGTTTGAAGCTCAAAGATCYAAAAACAATAGTGAGAGGGCAGTGCCTTTTAAATGTGCTCAGAGGCATCAACATTTGCGGGGTTTGGGTGACCCTTCGATTTCTGGGTCCGTCATCTGCACGGTTTCTGAAAGCAGTAGGAAATTGGCCCACTCAGTATGGTGTTTCTTTTGCTCAGTATTTCTAGGGGTGCAATTYATATTTTCACAAAGAAACTCCCTATCATCCCCAAAAACTGACTAACCTGGAAATTGAATGGTCAGAATTGGGTTTAGTGCAACRGAGAGCTGTAGTGTTCATCTTAGGTTTGCTTTAATCTAACTTGAACTGAATAGATTTTTTTCATACATGTTTTCCAGAACCTAAAGAAAGGTGAGTTATTAAAATTATTGAAAGATTATTTTTTTATAAAGGCTATTTATATAATAGGAACTATTATTAATATATATTCTTTATTTACCTGATTTGTCCAATATTAACTCTCTTAATTTTGCAACCCAGTTCTATCTGTCCAAGACTCCCGTTTTCATTAACGTCACTGAAGGTGACCAGACATACTCCTAGGACCAAATTCAGCCCTAGTGAAAGAGGACACAAGTACCAGTGAAGTAGTGGGGATATACCCACTAAAGCCAGAGGTGAACTTGGCCTAAGTCTCTAAAAATATTTTGGGAATCACTCTTCTGAAATGTATCACATTACTGAAGTGATATGCTKGCTATTCCAAGAACGTTCATTTAAACCCTCAAATTTTGGGTCTATCATTTCTCCTCTTTCTTCCTCCTTTGGAAGTGGTTGTTGAATCCAGTAAGATACATCAGAAATAGCAATTTAGATTTTCAATATGATCAATATTAAGCAGTTCAACAGACAGATATGTTGGCTAGCTCAAAGCATGTGGAGTTACCAAACATTTTATAGCTTTGTCTGTTTTGTGCGTGTGTGTACTATATATTTGTAAATCTAGTTGTTGTCCTTTAACACAATTACTGTGTGTGCAATKAAATTGGCACCATGTTTTGAAACTGTTCAAAGTACTGAGGATTTCAGATTGCSCTTATGCACAACTTCAGGTAGGACTGTTTTTCTAATTCCTAAAGAGGTTTTTTTAAATTAGTGAAGCCCATTATAGTTCTGTGGGTGATGTTCACCCTGACATTTTAAACTTGCTAGATTGGCAGCACTTGAATTCCAGAGGTTTGGGGCTTTCGGGGGTTCAGCTTGTTCACTTGCAAACACGCACCGAGGTGCCACTCAGAAAGTGCAATACCACRTGTAATATAAAATATGCTGGCAGTTGGTGTTAGATTAGAAAATAAGCATATAAATAAACTGTACTTTGTGCAGGCTGTGCTGATGAGGTAATGAATGGTTGGCTTCATTTAGCAAATTGTAATATATTAAAAATGTGCAATCAATCACGTTATGAAAGACTTGGGGGATTGTAAAGCCAAGGCTTCGGTGTTTCGAGAYACTTTCAAAGTCAGGATCCTGCAGTTGATTACTGTGCACATGGATACTTGATGTGGGGGAAAACCTGGTTTTGGGAAAACTACAGAAGCTCCAAGAATAGTATGGGAAATGTGAAGTTTTATTTCCTTAGTTCTACTAAATATTTTGGAGTAATCTAATAGACTTCCCATTGCTTTTTTTTATTGACTGTTACATATTCCTTYTTGTTCATATGAATATTTTAACTCCTGCTGAGCTTGGTTGTACTTTCTAGAGCAAAGTTACCCCTGTATCTATTACTTTGCAGACAACACAAATGGTTTAGCTCTTACAACATGGGTGAGTTTCAGTTTAGTTCACAAAATCTGAAACCCTGTTGGCTGTAATTCTTAATTTAATTGAGTAAAACTTTTGCACAAACATCACATTAGGTGCTATATTATCYGTATTTATCTGGTGTTGAAACAATTCTTTACCTCGTTTATCTAAGAAATGGTCAGCCTTTTCCAGCCTGGATGAAAAGATTAACTCAAATTTATTGGATGTTATGACCCTGARTTTGTTTTGTATTTTGCCCCTTCCTAATCCTTCTGTAAATATGAGTATCAATGTCTTTCTGTTCAAGCACAGTGTTCTGCACCCTTTTTCCCCAGACAGAGGTATGAGGAATCAGGCTCTGTTTCCAAAAGTTACTGCAATTAAATGTTGTGCAGAAACTATAGAAGTTATTATGAGAATCAAATCGTAAAAGAGAGGAAACTTCAGATTTGTGCAGACATTATACAGTTCAAAGTAATTATAGCCTTTAAACAAAATTTTTTTAAAAGTAGAAGCTCATGGGCTTTAAGCAGTTCTTTGCATAACCAGGATGGRCATTTGAAAAACATTCTGCCTKTGTTTYRCAAAAAACAAAAATCCTTTTCTCARCTTCAAAGTATTGAACCCTAATTACTGYATCCTGTCACGGCAGTTCTGTGCTGATGTAACTTACTGAGRATAGTGGAGGCACTGTTTGCTTACCCTGGTGCCAATGAGAGGATGTCATCTGCTCTCAGTATCAGAAATAAGATCTGCTTGCAGACCATGAATGCACTTAGTAACTGAGTCCTAGATTTTTATAAAAATAGCTTGGAATTTGGCTTATTTTTAACTATTCCCACTTCACRGAGATTTGAAGATGCTCCCTTTGTTTTGGGAATCAGCTACAGAAAACACTAAAGTCGTTTATTTTGAGCTTGAATTGAATCAGGACACCTTGCTCTTGCAGACCTTCCTTGTAAGGCTCCCAGAGCAAGGAGCCCAGGTTGGGCTGCGTTTTTTATCACAAAGCATTAGAAAATGGTGTTTTAGTGAAATAACCTTTAAAACCAGTAACTTCTCCAACTGTGAAACTGCGTTTGATTTAATGACAGAACAGGCTGCTGCTGAGTAGTTTTACTTAGAATTACATTCATTGCTTTCCTGAAGATAGCAGAAAAAGTACCTGTACTGACTTTATATATGCATACTTCTCTGTCTGAAAGGGTGCACTAGTAGTTTTTTCATAGGTGAAACAGATTTTCAATATAAGTTTTAAAATATTTTTAAAAGGCATTTAAATAAAAGTAAAACTGTAAGTGGTTTGGCATCTTGGGGACAAGATAGGAGCCTGCATATTAAGGACAATGTAGAAATTACCAGGTTTGTAAGAACTTTATATGTGATGACCCTGCTCTTGGTGGTTTGGCGAGTTGTTTGTGCATTTTTATTCCAGCTTTCCTTTTTATGTAAAGTATTAAATGCCCTTCAGTGGTCAGTAGCCCATGTATGTTGACAATTTGAAGGTATTTTCTTTGCTTTGTCATTATATAACTGGCATGTTCCAACGTCTGTTCTTAACAGTAATTATGAATTCTTMCTGTTTTGCATGTCTGTACAGGTTGCAGACCTGGGCTGGACCCATTCAAAAAACAAATATCAGAAAAGCCACTTGAAATTAATATTTTTGTTGATGTCTTTGGCATCTTGAAAATACTTCAAGTTAATGAAAATGGTGTGGTATTACAGAAAGAATTGTAACTTGCTGCTTCTAGGATTWTTTTTTCAACTTTTTTCTCTTGTTTTTGTCCTACTTGAATGGAAGAACCACACTTGTTTTTTAAAACTACTATATAGCTGTGGATGTTGTCGCAGATTGTTGAATCCCAATTTAATTTTGCAATACATGTTTCATACAAATAATGAATTTGCATCTTTTTATTCTGTGCTGAAAGTTGTCTCAGTTTAGGTAAGGCTCTATCTGTCCAAAATGATGTGTAGCTCACCACCCCTGCAGCTGGTGTTGGTTTGGGGTTTTTCTTTGTTTAGTTTTACCTTTTTTTTACATCTGTGTTAATGAAGGGCTATACAAGTTCTCGGTTTGCATACACTAACCAAACCTACAGGTGCTCTGCTCTTTGAGAAATACTGATTTYACTTTATGCTGATGCAACACAGACTTTATCAGAATCGCTCTGGATTCACAATAGCTTCTGAAATCAGAATTAAGCTATATGTATATCAATGTTCTAGATTATTTATTCCTATGATTCAGTATGAAAGGTTCTCATAAGGAGAGGAATGTTTACTAGCAGCCCAGTTAAACACTTAGTAATCATACTTTGAAATGATCTTTATTAACAAAGTAGCCTTTTCAGCTCTGCAAAAGTACCGTAATCTTGTCTGCAGYTTGTTTCATTCTTGAGACTTCCAATATTTTTGTTGCTTGCTAGCTTAAATGTTTCCTCTTCCTACTCTTTTGTAGCATACAGACTTGTTGAACTCACACTCAGGAAAAATAATTATTCTTCATTTGCCATACAGTGTTCTGGACTTCTGAGCTTTATGGGATAGACTCTGAGAAGTCTGAGGTCTTGCTGTGTTAGTTCTCCTGACTCTTAAGCCAGAGGTGAATCCCTCTGTCTCTTCTCTTCTCTCTCCAACACCCCTCTGGGACATGCCCAGAGCATAAGAACATCATAAAATATTTGTTAGAGAAGATCAATTGAAGCAATGTTCTGCCTGTACTTTRAAGTAAGTGTCCCCACTGGTTTGTGTAAGTGTGTTTTAAGTGTCCTTACTGTCACTTCTGTATGTGATGCAATATTCCTGTGGCAGATGGAAGGCAAAAAATACACTATTCTGTCTTGATTCTCCTTGAAATTCTGGTGCCTGATTCCCAGTAGTTATTAAACTGCTTCAGGAACCATTCAGTTCAGTGTAACTGCATCAATTTTGTTAGGGCCCTGTTCCAGTAATATAATTAATCACAGCTAAACCTGACTTAATTGTATTGTTGAAGTTACTGAAAGCCTAATTCAGGCAGAAGCTGTTTATTTCAAGGATCTTTATCTGTTGTAGTTTAGTTAATCCTTGTGAGCCAAAATACAGAYATTCATAGTTRGAATCTTATTCTGCCWTGTTTCTTTAACTACTTTTAATCTRTTTTGAGGCTTTATTAATAATGTTYTGTATCCTGAAATGTCAACTTMCCCAGGCTGTCCAAAGTTGTCCTACTGTTTCATTTGGGGCTGGGAAAAGGAATGGATCAATCCTCTTGTCTTATGGCAGCTGTGGTCCAAATTCTTCATTTCTCTTGTGAGGATAAATGTCCAACTCACCATCTGGGAGTAACATCCTTTCTCTTTGTCCCCTCACATCTCTTCAAGTTTTAACTGTGAATATCCACTACACTATCAAAATCTACTTCCCTGGTGGAGAAAAGGGTTTAAAATATATGTGGCTGCAGTCTGATGTCCTGGATTCTTGGGCTTGAAATTTTGAATGTGCTGTCATTGTAAATGGCAACACAATTACAGAATTTTCACAGAATTGTTGAGGTTGGCAGAGATCTTTGGAGATCATTTAGCCCAGACATGCTGTTCAAAGCAGGGTCAGCAACAGAACAGGATGCCCAGGACATTGTCCAGCTGGCTTTAGAGTCTGTCTGAGGAAGAGGACTCCTCAGTCAATTTTTTTTTTTTCATTTTTATATGAAATATCTTCTGTTTCATTGCCTGATACCCTTTCAGTGGGCAGCACTGAGAAAAGCCTTGCCTGTCTTTACTCCCCTCTGTCACATATTTATGTACATTGACAAACCCCCTCTGAGCTTTCTCTTTGACCAGGATGACAATCCTGGCTCTCCCAGCCTCCTCTCCTGTCCTTTACCTTTACAGCCCTTCATGGACCCATCCCAGTATGTTCACATCAGGTTCATACTGGGAGCCCAGTGCTCCAGCTGTGGCCTCACCAGTGCTGAGCAGAGGGGCAGAGTGAAGGCTCTCCTCCCTTAACCTGCTCTTCCTAAGGCAGCCCTGTTGGCATTTTGGGTAAATAGAGCCCAGGAGGGTGTCACCTCTTGATGCTTCTGTGTAACTTCATGGAAACTGGGAGTGGTTACACRTCTGCATCAGAGGGAGAGTATAAACACCCACCAGTGCTTCAAAAGCCTTTTAAAAATGAGACAATTACCATTGGAATAACCACTACTGGGGCAGGGGGGGATATTGCCGTGTGTGTCATTCTGTGATAAAGGTCTGTGGTAAAGTAGGTAGAAAGCAAGACATTTTTAGTAATAATGGGCCAAAAAGTATCTAAGATGCAGCAAGATGCATGCGTTGTCTTACTGAGAATAGTCTTGCAGTATTTTAAATAAAAATAAGTAAAACCACAACCCCCTTTTTAACCCTTCTGCTGTGCTACTCCAGTAACAAAAGTTTGGCCTATGATACTTATTGTAGTTTCATGTTCATGGGAAACTGTAAAAAGTCTGCTTTTTATTTATCTTCGCGGTCTGTATCATGCTGTTTATTAAAACAAACTACTTTTGTTTGGTTTTTATCACACTTTTGAGTGTTAATGTACATACTAACAACTAAATTAAAATGATATGGTTGGTACACTTGTGAATTCTGATGTGAGAMTTTAAGGCATATTCAGTCTTGGTGTGTGATTTGGTGTTGCAGCTCGGAAAGGCTAGAAAAAATGAGATGGAAATTGCATACCTCAATTTGGGGAAAAAAAATAGAATTTGCATTATTTATRGGTGAAAAGTCCAAGATGCATATATAACATTTGTTCTTGTAAATGCTGATCCTCAAAATAAGTAATTTTATTTTAGTTTAAGACTTGGGCTGTAAAAAGCTCTGACAAGAGAGATGATGTTATTTAAATGTTTTACCTGGATGGTTTACAGTCATTGCTAAATCAATCTTGTTTAGAAAAATATGCTTCATGCTTTCATTACCAAAATCACATTTTATAAAAACAAGGTTATATTTYTGTATTCAATACTAATTTTGAAAGAGTGAGGAGCATACTTGGAGAAATTACTCACTGGAAGTATAAGAGCATGAGGCTGCAAAGGAATTCCTTYTGTAGACATGTTGGCCTAGTTTGGATTCCAGTTTGCTAACAAACTGGGAGGGATTTGAGTTCTCTTGCTGAGGATTTCACTTTTTTGGAGGGATGAAGGAAGCGTCAGGGTGTTTAATCAGGCCCTTTCAACTCACTTSTCTCCAGTAAGCTCTAAACTTTGTACTCAAACTTTGTAGTCAATTCTCTTTCAGGACACACTGCTCAGCTTTGAGAAGGGCTGTGTCCCAGAAGGTGCTCAGTCTGTGCTGCATCAACTCCATTACAAAAGATCATCATCATCCTTACATTTATTTTGAAGCTCCAGTGGAGCTCTGATCTGCGAAGAGTTATTCCAGATATGGCTGGGGACTTGGAAATGGCCACTTCAGTAACCTGTACTAACAGGTTAAACTTGTGTTTGTTACAGGTAAGGTGAGTTTTACCTTTTCTGGTAATTATGAAATGGCTGTGAGTGGCTACAACCGTGTGCTAATTGCACAGGAAAAGGGAATCATCAGCTCTCATTCAAATACCAATTTTAGACTTGACTGCCATTAGCAGGGTGTGATTTTTGTGGTAGTTCTAAGTCTAAATGTGAAAAAAATTACAGAAAATTTGAAAAATAATGCTGGTGAAACAGAAGAAAGATTTGTAATGTGGGCAGTTTGCTTTAGCATGGTAATCTGAGTGAGCCCTCCTGATTTTATCAGAAATCAGTCTGTTTTTTGGCCTGCCTTGAAAAGACTCAATCTAAAGTCTGAATCCCTGTAACAAAAGAACCTGATGCCAGAGAAGATATCACAAGTAAACTCCTACATGTTTTATACACTAACAAATCTACCTGCAGTGAAGGATGTCCTTGGGAGCTATGCTAATTGCTTTCACTGAAGAAAGGTTTTAGTCCATTCTTACTTTGGTCAGGATACATCCCCACTAATTGAAATGAGCATTATCTATACTGCCCATTTAAACAAGAATGTGAATTTAAACAAGAATATGAATATCACATGGAAATTTTCTGTATTTCCAGGCAGAATTGGTTCTGTGTGATTAAAACCTCGCCCAGAGCTCTCTGAACATCCCAAGCACATGGAACTTTAGAAAACAAGACTCATTTAGGCTTTTCTGTCTAAAGCATTGATAGCTCTGTTTGATGCATGTGGCTTTGAACTGGATGTGCGGCTTCAAAGGAGATCCTCCTCAGATGTTTTYCTTTCACTTAAAGCCTTGTCTTTTTATCTGTGATGTTGGGCCGTGCTGCTTTGGGTGGAGAAGAAATCAGTCAAAAGGTACAGAAGATGCTTTGGTCCCCCTGAGTTTGCTTCACGAGCAGGACCGAATTCAAAGCAAAGGCTTGGGCTTGGGTTTTGGTGTTGGTTTTTTTTTGTTGGTTTTTTTTTTTTTTTTTTTTTTCCCTTTCCCTTGGCAAAGCAAAGTATGGGCTTTAATCTCATCACTGCCCTCCTGTGGGAACTGGGGAAACTGCTTTTCTGGAATACTTGTGGAAAACATTTTGGTGAATAGAGGGAGAAATGTGTGGGCACCCACCCATTTGTGTGGCTGTAGCCAATTTATAAATGCTGTGCTGGGGAAACCTCAGCAATCGTGGCTGGAATAAAAAACAGAGAAAAAACTCAACTGGAATACCAGGATCTTCTTTGATTATTAACTCATCTCAGGAGATCATAGATACACAATTTATTTAATTTCTGAGGGCTCAGCAATATGCCAGCAAAAGGAAACTTTTAGTTCTGTTTTGGTRAAACTTCTTGTGTTTTAGTTTACACTCCCATTGCTCCTCATGCTGTTGCTGGGGACTACCAAAAAGAATCTGGCACTGTTTTTTGGCCCCTGCATTTAAAATATTTATGTGCATTGATGAGATGCCCTGTCAGTYTTTTCTTCTCCAGCCTAAGCAGTCCAAGCTCCCAAGAGGTGGGATCTCTCTCACAAGAGATGCTCCAGACTCCAAATCACATTTGTGCCCCCGCTGGACCCTCTCCACTAGCTGCTTGCCTTTCTTATACGTATATATTTCTTTCTTGCCCTGTATATATTTATAATACCCTTTATAGTGATTCTCCTATACATTAGGTCTAAGGGACAGCTTAAAAAAATAAAACAAAACACAAAAATTAAAGTTGAGCCTTAATGAAGTTCCAGCTACCCCAGCACCCTACCACTTACATTTTATTTGAACAGGGATGTGCTGACGCTGCTCTGAAGCAGGCTTACACGGTGCCAAGGCTTGTGAGGGAAAGGTGCTCTGTGCCGGCGGTGTCGGTACAGATAATGATTAATTAAAGGTTGATGATAATTATAAATTACAGGTTGATGTAGGCCCCTGGCCGTTGCYATGGCGGCAGCGGGGTGCAGAGGCAGCCTGGGCCGGCAGGGGGCGCTGCGGGCGGCGGCCGCKGGTCCTTTCCCGCCCCTCGGGCCGGGCCCGCGCTGAGCGGGGCGGGCGGAGCGGCCGTGCCGGGCCCGGGAGCGGCGGAGCGGCGCTGGCGGCCCGCAGGTGAGTCCCGGGGAGCCGCGGGGCGGGATCCGCCCGAACCCCGGCCCCGCCGGGAACTGAGCTGAGCTGTGACTCACGGCCTGGCCCGCGGCTCTCCCSGTGCGGCCCTGGGCCCGGCCCTGTCCCGGGGTCGCGGCCTCGCCCCTTCCCGCGGCTGCCGAGCGGTGCCTTTGCCGCGCTCCCGCCCGAGCTTTCCCGTGCGGCCTCAGCACGTCCCGGGGCCGATCGGGATCCCGTTTCTCGGGGCCCGGGAAAGCGCTGCAATAGAACAGCCCGCCTTGCTGCCCCGCGGTCCGGGCCGTGGAGAAAAAGATTGAGCTTTCCAGCCGCATTACCTGGGGTGACTTGCGGTGTCAGGGCGCTGTAGGTTCTTCCCTTGCAGCCACAGAAAAAGCGAGGGCACTGATACTTCTACATCATGATATAATGTTAAAATCAATGATTTCTCCATCCGTTKAAGTAAAATTTTAGTTCAGGAAATACTTAATCTCGTGATAACATAGCTGATTTGATCAAGGCCCTTTTTCCCCTCCTTTCACCTCCRGTGCATGGCACTGACTTGAGAAATCATGGGCTCGCAAGTGCTCTGCAATTATGGCAACCGACATCACTTTCCTTGTTTGCAACATTTTCTTCTTTAAGACCGYTTGTCCTATAAATAGCTTTTGTTTTGTTTCCAAATATTTTTCTGCTCTTAGGAGCTGCCAAGTGCAGCAAAAGCYTACTAACTTGAGACTAAAAAAGAAATATGCCAGTGCATCCGCCTTACTAATTTTGATGCTCTAAAGCAAAATTAATATCAACTTCTTATGTTGCTTTCCTGCTTCAGTTTCCATAGATTCATTGTTTGTAGTACTTGTATCACTTGTATCTGATTCTCTGGGGTTTTTTATTTTGTGCTAAAGTTTTAAGTGATTTAAGATGCTGTTGTTCCATAGGTGAAAGTCTTCTTGAGCTGATGCATTCACTGTGTTTGGAAGCTGTACAGCCATCATCTTCTTAGCTGCTCTGCTTCCTGATACTGAAGAGTCTAGGAATTTTGGTAAGAGAGCATGCCTTTGTTAGTATTTTAATCATTAAAATTTGTTTCTGAAGGGCTCTGCCTGAGAATCCTGTCTCTGACAGGAAAAAGGGTGCTGGAGAGCAGGCTTGTAGATGATCTTGAATGCTGGCSTACCTGGAGTTCTGACCTGTGTCTWTATGGTGAACCTTCTTTTATTCTAGGGCAGGAATGTGAAACTGGACTTGAGCACTTATTTGCACTTAATGGGTTTTTAACTGTATCAAAATGGGCTGGGAGGCAAGAAGGGGGAAAAAACTGTTGTATTTAATATGCAGATTTTCAAAATGCTTGTGTTGTTCAATAAGGTCTTGAAAGATAAACTAGATACAAGTAAGCCTAATTCTTTAATGTTTTTACTTTACAGTTAATTTAGACTGTTCAAAATGAATGAACATCCTAAAAAGAGGAAAAGGAAGACTCTGCATCCTTCTCGTTACTCAGGTTAGTCTAGAGCTTGAGTTATGTACACTGTAGTAAATTAATCTTTTTTTCTCAGAATAATAACTTTACAAGAAGGGACCACATGTGCCAATASATGGAAAAGCAGTGACATAAAGGGTGGGATAAGAAGTCTTGACTTGAATGGGCAGCACCCACTCTTCGGGCTCCCTTGTTAGGCCACTTTGAGCCAACGCACCTGACCATAAAGGTGATTCTGCTTCCACAGAGGGGAGGAATTCTGTAAAAGTTGGGGTGGGGGCATCCAGAAGTGTTCATGAACTATGCACTTGTCATTGTCCTCAGTGAGAGCAGAGACCTGACACTCCAGACATCAGGGCAGCAGCTGGAGGGTATAAATCCCAACAGGAATGTTGTCAGGTCAGCACAGAATTCTCCCGAAACARCAAGCAAAAATGTGAAGAGAATTTTGATGAGCATGAAATACATCTGTAGCTACAACCAGACACTAGTATTCAAACTTTTTTTGTTGATGTTTTGKTTTAGATTCTTCAGGTGCAAGCAGATACATAGACAACAGTGGAATTTTTTCTGACCACTGCTATAGTGTCTGTTCCATGAGACAGCCGGATACAAACAGAGGTAAGACTATGTTTTGGGGTCTTGTTCTGCAGTTCTTTAATGYGTCATGTTCCTATTCATAGAAGCAAATAGAACATACGATATATACCAGGTGATTTCTGAGCATCACTGTGATCTGATGGGCCTCAGACCAGTGAAAGGTTGTGTAATTGTTACAATTGAAGTACAGTTTACAAAGTAGAAACAATGATAACAAAAAGATCCTTCTATTTTACATTTATAATGRTGATTACATTGTTTCAAATACTCACTACCTAAGTAACAAAGTTGGTGAGTTCAGATGAAATGTACCAGCAATTCCATTGACATGTACCTGGGGAAACAAAATGCCGTTTTATAAAATATCCAGTAGAGGGTGGAAATTTAGCAGAGCAACTGYGGTGGTGGATTTTTAGTTTATATATTTTTCTTTTCACTTTAATAACTTAACCAACAATGCTGCAGAAGCCTTAGAAGGAATTACRTTTTAAAATGCAGTGTCCAGAAGTATTTAATTCTTTTAAGTTATGTCTCTTAAATGTAGCATTTCATTTAGGGATTTTAGTTTTTTTCACTATRATCAGCTTACTATCTTCTTCTGAAAACTTAAAGATAGAGCTAGTACTTTTKGAATTCTTTTGTTAAATAATTTTTGAGGTGTTTATTGTTACACTCTTTAATAACAGTTATGATGTGCTTAGTATGCAGACACATTTATGCAACTAGAATAAATAAATAGTAAATAAGATCTGTGACTAAATCAAGGAATCAGGATGATGCTRGTATGGACTAATGGTGACAAGGAAATGCTTCCCTTACCTTTGCAGGCAGATTCCACAGTCCTGTGCAGAGCCTGGACACAGATGATGATGGCAGTCCAGTGCATGCCGGGAGCTCTCACTGGAGTGGGGCACATTCAAATRCTGGGATGCACTGTACAGACCCCAAAAGGAAAGACAAAGGTAAAGGTCAGTGTGTTTGCAGCTGAGGTGCTGGCAGGCTGGAGAGTATAGTTGCTGGCTTTTCATGTAACTTCCTTGCTTTGACAGAAGAGGTGAAGGATTTATAGTTTCTGGTATTGCTTTGTTAGCTGAAAATACAGTGTAGTCTGGCAGGGGAAAAATAACTGATTTTTTCATTTGAAAGCTGCTGCAGCTGACTGAAAAGTTAAAAATGGGCCCTGGTGCTTTGTAGTGGGTTTTTTTCAACCTTTTATTATGCATTTCCTGCAGAWTGTATTTATGTATTTCCTGCAGATAAAGGTACGAACAATGGAATGTGCAGAGACTTATGTGACTCACCTATATTCAGTGACAGCCCCACAGAAGAAGAGAAACCCCTAGATATCCAAACTGTAGAGATTTCTACAACAGAAGTGAATGCTGTAGAAGTTCATGATATAGAAACACARACTGTGTCACCTGAGAAGCTGGAAGCTGAGGACCTGGAGGAAATCCCTCTGGAAACCTGTAAAATGTTTGAGAAGAATCAGGCTTTGAATATCACAGCTCAACAGAAATGGCCCTTGCTGAGAGCCAACAGCAGTGGCTTGTACAAGTGTGAGCTCTGTGAGTTCAACAGCAAGTACTTCTCTGATCTAAAGCAGCACATGATCCTGAAGCATAAGACATGTACAGACACTCATGTCTGTAAAGTTTGTAAAGAAAGCTTCTCCAGCAAAGTGCAGCTCATTGAACATGTAAAACTACATGAGGAGGATCCGTAYATCTGTAAATACTGCGATTACAAAACGGTGATATTTGAGAATCTGAGTCAGCACATAGCAGACACTCACTTCAATGATCACCTTTACTGGTGTGAGCAGTGTGATGTGCAGTTCTCCTCCAGCAGTGAGCTGTACCTGCACTTYCAGGAGCACAGCTGTGATGAGCAGTACCTGTGTCAGTTCTGTGAGCATGAGACAAAYGATCCCGAGGATCTGCACAGCCACGTGGTGAACGAGCACGCSTGCCGGCTCATCGAGCTGAGCGACAGCTACAACAACAAGGAGCGTGGCCAGTACAGCCTCATCAACAAAATCAGTTTTGACAAATGCAAAAACTTCTTTGTGTGCCAGGTGTGCGGCTTTAGGAGCAGGCTGCATACAAATGTCAACAGGCATGTAGCTATTGAGCACACCAAAATATTCCCTCATGTTTGTGATGACTGTGGGAAGGGATTTTCAGGTATGTTGGAATATTGCAAGCACCTRAGCTCTCATTTATCTGAAGGGATTTATTTGTGTCAATACTGTGAATATTCAACGGGACAGATTGAAGACCTTAAAACTCATTTGGATTTCAGGCATTCAGCAGATTTGCCTCATAAATGTACTGATTGTTTAATGAGGTTTGGGAATGAAAAAGATCTTTTAAGTCATCTTCAGATACATGAGACAGTGTGATTTGCTTTCTTTCCTTGTAATCAATTTGTCAGAATTTGAGTTAATTTCCAGTCACCGAAATGTGATATTAAATACAATTTTAACAGCAATTGTACATTTCTAATGTTTTYGTCTTTATATCARCATGTAYAGCACTTGATGTTGTGAATTTCCYTGTCTAGGGGCTTCAGTAGGAATAATCACATTTAGAGTGYAGTGGATCAGATTTCRSGGGGAGGGACAGTGGGAGTAATTGCATGTTGTGATACAAGTTCTGATGGTCWTCCTGCTCTCTCATGTCTAGTGCACAGGACCAGCTCTGCTCAGTTTAAAAAGGCACAAAAACAAAGCACATAGCTAGTTCCATACTTTAATAACCCAGTACTGGTCTCTGTTCCACATCCAGCTTATGTTACCCTGTGTGGCAGCTGGTCATTGCGCTGGTGTTTAGCAGTAGCACTGGCCTGCCAAAGAGAAGGGTATTCCAAAAATTTCCAGGCATGGGCATCTCCAAATTCAGCCCTCATTTCCCACCTCGTGGTCCTGATAAGCTTTTAAAATTGTCCTGTTCTTCTCTTGTGGTACCTTCTGACCTCACTGTTCACTTTGTTCCATTTTTGAGTCCAGTCTGTGGGACTGTCCAACACATGTATAACACACTCGCACACATGTACTACACAACTCATACATGTTATTCCTTTATTTACCTTCAGTTGTCTTAATGCACTGAGGAGACACACGTTGCTTGTGTTTAGATTAGATCATGTTCTAAAGAGGGATTGCAAAAGGAATTTGCTGAGAATGTGCAAAGTGAATTTCTTACATAAAATCCTAATTTAGCTCTCACTGAAATTATGCATGTCACCAACCTCTGACTAGAGCAAACTTCTAGTAGCGCATATTAYTGTAGTTATTCTGTATATTTATAATTAGCTTTCTTTCACTAGTAACTTGAGGAATGTTATTTTAACTCTGTAAATTTTAAACTTTTATATACTGGCTTAAAACACTGGTACAGTACAAAATCTTTACTAATCACTCTCAAATTATTTAATACATTTGTTTATTTTATATGTAACACTGTCCTGCCATTATAATCATTGGAACTGAATTTTTACAGTTCATTCTGTAGCTGTATTTTTGAGTGGATATTTGGACAGATAAAAACAAGAATGTGGTCACGTAGATTATGCTACATATCAGGGTGGAAATACCCATAAATTACTGGTGAAGTTTACATTTCTTTCTTTGATTGTAAATTTTTAATGTCAAATTGTCTAATGCAAGCTTTRTACAGAGAGAATTAATGTATCAAAGAGTTATTGATCAGTAAGATTTGGTGTTAATCAGCTTCAAGGTGTACAAGGGTCTTTGGATTTGATTTTTAAAGCTAAGGATAAAACTTGGCTGAATGTWATCAATCAATGGAAGTTCTGATTTCCAGAGAAGCATTTCTGGAAAGTCTATGAGCCAATTAGTGTATATTTCGTTGTAGGAAGCAAGACCATTTCTGTCACTTTGAGGTGCTGATTTWCTACTAAGTCTTGTGTTTTATCATTGAAAAGGGCAACCTSAGGGTGTCCTGCTGTATTTTATCAGTCCCTTSTATTGAGAATGACAGTATCTGTGGTAGAATTGCTTATTTCCTTTTATAAACGTATTATTCTGGCTGACTTTAAATGGTAGCAATAATATAGTTAACAAAACACTAAGAAGAATTATTTTATATATGGAAAGTTATTTTGGTCGTATATCTGAAAGGGGGATTGCTGGTTATCTGAAAACTCTTCTCTGGCTGATGGCACAGAGGTGAATTGGCACAGCTGAGCTCTGGAGTTAAAGCTGCTCTGGGAAGAGACAAGAAGTGGAAAAAAGGCTTTTAGAAAACCCCAAAAATAAATAAGGGGACTTAAGAAGTGTGTATATTTGTGTAGACCAACATTGTGTCCCCAGCATTCCAAGCAGAAGCTATGCAAAATCATGTGATTGATTTTGTATTTGGGCAAAATCTGTATTTGATTCTTTGCTTTTCAGATTTTTGAACCCTTAGGTTCAATGCGTGACTCAATTTTAGGGGTGTTTTCCAGTCTTAACAAATAATGTGTTTCAGGTTCCTGGATTATGTTTCTTATTGAGCAAAAGAACTTTTTCTATGTGAGAGACTGTTGACTTCAAAACGAATTTTACATCCCACAAAATTACTGCAAGAATTTATAATGCAGCGGATTAGTAATCCTCAAATAATGCGTTCTATAGAATGTTGTCACCGATTTTCATTGTGGCTGTGATGCTCCTGTATCAAGTGCATGAGGTGTCGGTGCTGTTTCGCTCCCGAGAGCTCGGTCACTGTCYCTTTTCCACACGGTGATGAAAGGCGCTGCCATGGCCTCATCCCGGCTGATGATGGCGGCGCTTCCCGCCTCTCCCGGCTCCATTTCGCGACCGCCCGCGCTCAAGATGGCGGCGCCGCCCTCAGCCCGCACTGAACATGGCGCTGCCCGGGCGCCGCGGAGCCTCCCGGGGTCACGGGAGGCGGAAAGGGAAGTGACGACGGCCCCCCGTCCCGGCGGCGGCGGTGACGGGCACGGCCGGGACCAGCGGGGCTCCGTGAGGGACAGGGGCCGGCACCGGGAGCTCCGTGAGAGAGCGGGGCGAGCGGGGGCACTGGGGTTGAGCCGGGGCTCCGTGAGGGACCGGGAGTTCCGTGACGGACTGGGGCTGATCCAGGGCTCCGTGCGGGACCGGGACCAGCGGGGCTACGTGAGGGACAGGGGCTGGCACCGGGAGCTCCATGCGGGACCGGGGCGAGCGGGGCTCAGTGGGGGACCGGGGCCGAGCCAGGGCTCCGTGAGAGACCGAGGAGACCGGGGGTTCCATGCGGGACCGGGGCCGAGCCAGAGCTCCGTGAGAGACCGGGGATACGGGGAGTTCCTGACGGACTGGGGCCGAGCCGGGGCTCCATGCAGGAGCGGGGCTCAGTGGAGGACCGGGATTGAGTCAGAGCTCCGTGAGGGGCCGGGGAGACCGGGGGTTCCATGACGGACTGGGGCTGAGCCGGGGCTCCGTGCAGGACCGGGGCCGAGCCAGGGCTCCGTGAGAGACCGGGACTCAGCCGGGACTCCGTTAAGGACCGGGGCTCCCTAGGGCTCCATGCGGGACCGGGGCCGCCGCGGCCCCTCAACCTGGCGGGGCTCCGTGAGGGAGCGGGGCCCGTCCTCGCTGGCCATCGGGACCGTGCTGACCTGCGGGTTGTGGGGAGGCGGGAGCTGTGTTTGATGAGGGAAAACACTCGTGTTTCCAGGATGGATCGCACCAGAGGGGTTCGAACCTGACCCCGAGCTCTGCCAGCCGCTCTTGGCACCCCTAATGAGGGGAGGAGATCAGAGTAAACAGCGCAAACTGAGCTTAGTGCCCTTTGGAGTTTAGAGCTTTGGGCGCTTTTGTTTGATTTTGTTCTTTTAATGGCTGTGTGAACGRTGTATGACTTTGAATTATCTGGGTGTACCGAATGTTTTGGTCACKTTTGTGCCTYTTTCCTTGCAGCAGCAGCATGGCAGAAGCCTCTGTCTCTCCACTGAAGCACTTTGTGCTGGCCAAAAAGACCATCACTGCCATTTTCGATCAGCTGCTGGACTATGTTACTGAGGGAGCAGCATTTGTGGAAGGTGAGCYTTCCCCTTTAACACAAGGGCCTTGTCCTTTGCTTTGAGCATGTTTTACAGCAGCATAATGTAAATTATGTTCTCTATTATTGTGCTGTTTGTATAAACATGGGCCTTCGGAAACAGTCACATTTTTCATTTGACACTGGGGTTTTTTTCAACTTGTGCTGGAAGGAATGCCTGGCATGGCTGCATACCTGAAAAGCTGATTAAGTCAGTTGGATTGGCAGCCTGGCCTCCTTTCCATGAGAGTGAAAGCTTAACCACTCTGGACTGATAGTTGTGTGGTGGTTCCTTTTGCAAAGRGTGAAGGCAGGAAAACAGGTTCTCCCATTTTTCAGCAGAAGGGTGCATCAGTGGTGCAATGCTAGGAACCTACYGGTCACACCCTCATAAGTTTTAGTGGTGAGGAAACTTGTGTGGCCACACAGAGCTGGCTGCTCATCACCCCAGTGGGGGGAAGACAGCCCAGGTTAGCTGGTGTGTCCATGAGAYRTCCTGGCTTTCCTTTCTGAAGGAMACAGGTGGCCCAAAGAACCAGGGAAGTGAGCACAACAGGCTCACAGGTTTGCTGTATCAGCAGTTGGATTGGTGATTGATCTGAAGTGATTTATRTCATGATTTCACCAGTGCTTGTGGTAGAGCTRTCAAATGGTAAGGGCTGGTATCAGTGTCTGTGGTGTGGTTTTGCTTGTTTTGTTTTWCCACTGTAATTAAAATTTGCTCAGGTCTTTGTTGGCATGTGAAGTACTGATAACTTACACCTTGTATCATGGAGCACATGCTCTGTGTGACTGCTTTTATGTTTTTCATTTCTGTGTGTAGCCACATACAAGAACCCAGAGCTTGAACATATAGCAACAGAAGATGAACTAGCAAAAATACAAGCATATAAAAACAAGCTGGCAGTCATTGGAGAGGTGCTCGCACGGAGACATATGAAAGTGGCATTTTTTGGCAGGTAATGAATGGAATTACCAGAACTTAATTTCTTTTTTTTTTTTTTTTTTTTTTTTGGTCTTGGGAAGGTCTGAGGTTGTCATCTTCTCCAGAATGGTTTTTGGGCTTTTTTTAAAGTGGTGGTTTTGTTTGTTGAACTTTTTTTTTCTGGATTATTCCTGCTGAGAACTTGTGTTTGTATTTGGTCAGAAGTGCTGAAGAGCTAATCTTGTAGCTGTTCATGTTTCTGTCTACAAGCAGCTGAAGAAAAACAGAGACAGTTGCCTGGTTGGTTKTAACATCAGTCTGATAGATCTGTTTGAGATTATTTTAAGGATATCAATAACAATATGATCTGCTAGTCCACTTTGCTTCAGGGAGATTAATTTTTCTATGCTTCCGTTTAAACATGTAGCTACATATTTTTGGAGTATGAATCTTCATGCTTCTAAAAATTCTGTAATAGTATTGGAAAAAATGGGTACAATGGTGGTCTTGCCTTTATTTTGCTATAAGTATAGTTATTTAAAGGAAATCTATAAAAGGCTCTGGAATAAAGAAATCAGTAATATCCCAGCCTTGATATTTCAAAAAGTTAAAAGTTTTTTAAGTTTTAACTGTTAACAGTCTGTGATGTGGGATAGAAGTTGCTTTTGCAAAAGGAAAAAGTTCAGAGCAGGAAAAAGAGAACTGAACTCCCCCTCTGGCATTTTGAATTAATTTGTGAACTGTTKTGCAGTGTGCACTGAACTTTTTCTGGAAGTAGCTCAAAAATGAGTTACAGTCTACGTAACTTCATGCTGTTGTGTAATCGTTGAATCTCAAATAGTTATGGGTGAGGGGTAGAGGGTTAGTGCAAAGTAGAACACTGCTTAGGACTTCAGTTCTTGCAGAATACGGAGCTGGTGACCAGTTCCTGTGAATGAGCACTCCCCGCTCTCTTCTGGCCAGGTGTGCTGGACTGGCTGGAGCTCTGGGCCCCAAACAGCTTGTGCTCTGTGGGGGTTGGTGCACTCTGCTGGGGGTGCATTCAGTTCTGCACAAATGTGTGTTTAATGCTGCTGTGCTCTGCTAAAAGTACTTTTATTTTTCATCTCTCTAGAACAAGCAGTGGGAAAAGTTCAGTCATTAATGCAATGCTGTGGGATAAGGTACTTCCCAGTGGGATTGGCCATACCACAAACTGCTTCCTCAGTGTGGAAGGAACTGATGGAGATAAGGCTTACCTTATGACAGAAGGATCAGATGAAAAGAAGAGTGTCAAGGTACATTTCTTGGATGCATGCCAATTTTCACAGGAACTGATTCTCAAAGGGTCTCTTTTTAACATCAATTCAAGTCCAACAAAAATATAAGGCTCACTCATTCTGCATTTTTAAGTTCTTATTTAGGAGGGAAGAACAAACTAATCAAAGTCCTACGCTTCGCAATTTTTTTTGGCCTTTCCAGAGAAAGAGCTATCATGTGTCTCATTGTAGTACAGCATATGTTGAGTGATTCATTTTTATAGGATTAAGTAAGTTCTGTTACTGATTAAGGATTTGGAATGTGCCCCTTATTTGGACTTATGGTGCTTATTGAACTGCTTATGCTGTTATGTTACCTCTGAGGCAAATTCATGATGATGCTCAGTAGCACACAGTCCAGCCCTGTAGGGAACATTTGTGGCTCAAAAAAAACTCTTGTRCGAGTTTCAATGCACAACTTGTTCTTTAGATGGTGGTGAGTCAAAGAGCTTAAAAAAAAAAAAAAATCACAACTATTCACCAGAACAAACTATGAACTCTGTTACCCTCTTCAAGGTAGATCCTGTCCAAGTTTGCTTGAGAACTGAATTAGATTTGTTTGAGATGCATATTCACATTTGTTTTCTCTTTATCCTCTCTCTAGACAGTCAATCAGCTGGCACATGCACTTCACATGGATAAAGATTTGAAGGCTGGCTGTCTGGTCCATGTCTTCTGGCCCAAGTCAAAGTGTGCCCTGCTGAGAGATGATTTGGTTTTAGTGGACAGGTATCTTCTCTGTTTTAATAAATGTTTTCTTAAGGAAATTAGCCATTATAACTAGAAAAGTAAKTGGTTTAGATTCAACATTATTGAAAAGCTTTTTTGTTTGAAAGGACAGAGTTTATTCTTTTGTATATACTGCTTGTCATTACCCTCCTGATTCTGCCCTTGTAGCAGTTAGAACAGACAAGTGTCTTGTGACTGAGCTGAAAAAGGGAAAAGCTTTTGGCTGAGGATACACTACCTTTAAAACAAACAGTATGGAAGTGTGAATAGGGTTGTTGCAGCAACAACCTTTTGCCCATTTCCTTTCTCGAAATGCTTCAGACTGATCATGTGAAGTATAAACAAAGTGGATTTCATTTTTAGGAGCTTCTGATAAAGAGTTGCTGTGCCTACATACCAAAGTAATGGGTGACCTCAAAATGTGGTTGTGACCATGCCAGCTGTGTGTGCCCTGTCTTAGGCTGGCATTTCCTATGTGTTTAAAGAAATGGTTGCTTTGTCTATGCCAAATGCCGTGGTTTCTGGCCACTGCAGTATAACCTGGTAATAGCTTTCCAGACTTTTAGGTGTTCTGTACTTAAATTGTAAGTCAATAAATACTGAATTTGAGAGTAATTCCCATAGGTGTCAGTGAATTTTTAAGAATGATTTGTTCAACAAAACAACACTTTATAGTATACTCCTATACTATTAGGAGTATATTCTAATAAATTGCAGTAGTTTTTGTTCCACCTGTGTCTTGTACTTTGAAATCACTGGGAGTTTGTCTTTATTTTCTTGGATGCATGATTTAATCTGCAGTTTCAGTTRCTAAAGGTAAAAAGTAAAGGGAAAAGAGCATAGATTCAGATGCTTGGATAGAGCAAATCACCCCTTTACTGTTAAATTGAGAAAATTTGAACCAGCAATAATTTAGGTGTTGCAAACATGATTTAATGCTTTATATTCCACTTTGTGGGTTTTTTAAAAATTGACAGCACTGTAGTTTAAACTTCATTTTGATTTCKTAGTAAATCCAGGTTGCACAGGTTGCATAGTATATTGCTTTAGACTTGGACTTTACTAATGAATAAAAAATTTATGARCAACTGTCTCTTCTGATTAAAATTAGGATCCAAGGAGGGGAACCATTGTTTGAGGTTATCTGGGTTTCTGATGGACTGCCTGTCACTTCACTTGGCAATTACATGTGCATACTTACTAATCAGAAATTGCATTTTGGAATGAGTTGGTGGCATCATGATCAAGTGACTGATAAATTGTAGATGGTAATTGGCTTTTGCAGTGTTTRTCTTAAGTTTGAGGTAGGCATCAGCCTCAATATACAAACCTCTGTGACTTCTTGTGAGGCCTTTAGGCATTTCCACTCTGTTTTTATCAGTTTATAAAAATCAACTTCTTTGCTGTGTAAATAGGAGTTTGTGTTTTTTGTTCTCGACAGCCCTGGCACAGATGTCACTACAGAACTGGACAGCTGGATTGACAAATTCTGCTTAGATGCTGATGTGTTYGTCTTGGTTGCCAATTCTGAATCAACTCTCATGAACACGGTATGATGTGCAATGGTTTTATGCTACTTCTTCATTTAAATATTCAGCAATTCCATAACCAGAATAGCTGAGACCTTTACAGAAAGTTAATCACTGCACTTAGATCTTGTGAATAGGATTTGGGGCTGGGAGGCAAGAAATTACATATATCYCTCACTAGGAAAAGGAGAAGGAAATTTAAATTTCTTACTGGTTTGACTTTCTCTGCCTTGAGTGTCCTAATTGTCTGTGGCTTTATCTTCTCTTCTACGTCACAATTGACACTTTTTGGCTTCTAGTATGGACAAAATCTAAATAAGTTGTTTACCTAAYGTGTATAGCAGTTTCTGGGGTTTTTTAATTAAAGGAAAAAGTTTTTAAATTTTGTTTCAGTGAACGTCCCATTGCTATGTAGATAACATAAGTCATCCTGCAAATAAAGCATATGACAACTGTTCTTATCCTCCTTAAGCATTATTTTTGCCTCTTACCTTAACAGGTTTGAGAATATTTTGCATTATTCTGCTACATTACCAGAGATTTTTTTTTTGTGAAAACGTGATTCTTCTACTATTCCCTCATCAATTCTCCTTAGGCAAAGTTTTGATTTCTGCAGYAGTGATCTTGTTTGCACTTGCTTACTCCCAGCTGATGGAGTATAATGGCTCTCCAGTGCTGTGTCCAGGTCGTGGTGTCCTGCTGCAGACTGGAAAAGTTTATGGCAACCCAGAGATTTCTTCTGTTTCACTTTGCTGAGTGGGGACTCTTTCCATCACGACTTACCCATTATGACTTTATAAACTGCAATAATGGGTTCTAGGTGCAGGCAAGAGACCTAAATACACTTTAATTTTGTTAAATTCAGACATTCATCAATGACTTTGTTTGCRGTGTCTCAATCATATGTCTTCATGCAGGAAATGTTACTTCTCTGTAGTTCAAGCTGATGTTGCTGAACTGAAGAATAGTTAGTGTAAAACCAGATCTGACAGGAGAATCTTGGTAGTTCAGATAAGGGAGACTTCAGTGTTTTAATCAGGCATCAGTTTCTTGAATTTATTTGTACAAACTTCTAGAGAAGTTGCACTGTCTTTGACTTTTAGCACTGGTGATGGTTTTAAGACATTTGATGACATTTGAACTACCTAAGCCTGTATATCTGTGGGTTTTAATACAAATGAATTATTTTTAATCAACTTTTAAAAAACTGGATAAACTTCTAAATCTGTTACAGAAGAATATGTGACTGGTTTAGATGTCTGGGGAGTTTTCTGTTTGTGCTTTAATTCTTAGGAGAAACATTTTTTCCACAAAGTGAATGAACGACTTTCCAAGCCAAACATCTTCATCCTCAATAAYAGATGGGATGCCTCTGCATCAGAACCAGAATACATGGAAGATGTGAGTGAACTGATGCCTCTTGTATGGGTTGGCAGTTAATTAATGGTATGGAAACACAAGCTTTGTCTTATTAATGAAAGGCTAAGTTACATGGTCAGAAAATGGAAACAAGTTATTCCTTGTTCCAAGCAAAAAGAAACCTGTAATTCAAATGACAGTATGTGCAGCCAAGTAATGGGAAAATTCTTTAGAACTTTTTATCCCCAACAGTTAAGCTTGTTTTTAATCTTATTTATATTACCTTTTATTTCTGCAGTGATAATGCAGCCTGAGGGCACAGTTTATACAGTTATACCTCTTAAGTGCAGTGTTAGATGGGAACAGTTTGGATCTTCAGATCTTCCCAACAGCAGCTAGCTTGCAGTGAGAATTTCTGTGTACCCCAGTAACTGGCTGAGATCTCTGAACTACATAAATGCAGTTGTATAAGGAAATATTGTTGCATCCCGCTCTGTTTAAAGGAGTTAAAGCAGCTGCTGCCTCTGTAAGATTGGCAGGCATCTGCTGTCAGAGAGGTGGTTCAGCATCTGTTTCTGACTCTGATGTTGTGATTTGTTGACAGCTTAATTTTTACCTTTTTTGATGAGCTTTTTACCTTTTCCTTAGGTGCGTAGGCAGCACATGGAGCGCTGTCTGACTTTCCTGGTCGATGAGCTCAAAGTTATTGATCCTGCAGAAGCAAGAAATCGCATCTTCTTTGTTTCGGCAAAAGAAGTTCTGAGTGCCAGGAGACAAAAGGCCCAAGGAATGCCAGAGGATGGTGTGTAGGAACCCCTGCTTTTCCTCAAATACAGAAAAACACTATAAAACCTGATAAATATATTTAGGATGCAGTCCCTKCTGTCTTCCTTATGATCTGTTGTTTCTTAGGTGGAGCACTTGCTGAAGGATTTCAGACAAGATTCCAAGAATTTCAACATTTTGAGAAGATATTTGAGGTATTTATGAGGAGCTTTTTAGATTGCCTGTTTTTATTGCAAAGGTAGCTTTTTCTTATGCTTAGCCTAATGCTACTGAGCATTACCAATAGCAGCAAGTGGAKGAGTGTAAGGTATTTAAACCATCTGCAGCTTTGCCTTTTCTGTGGATTCTGTTCATACCTTCTCACCTTGAGTAGGTGAGCAGGTAGTTGTTGGAAAGGAGTGTTATTCAGTGAGGGGAGGGACCAAAAGTTATAGCTTATGTTTTGAGATCTCAATACCAAAATAGTCTGTATAAGAAAAAATTATGGTCTTGAAATGTGCATATCACTTCTAGCTATATTGGTGAATGTTTGCAGTAAGAAACTCAGTTTCATCATCGTAAATCTAAAAATTTACTTTAATTTCTAAAGCCAGAGTTTTGAATCTATCACCATTACGTACCTCTTAGCTCTGTTWCTCTGAGCACTAACACTGTTCTTGAATCCTTTGTGCTGTACAGAATCCACCCTTCCACCTCAGTTTAGCCATATTCATAGTTGGAGTTCACAGTTTCTACAGAAGTAGGACTGGYTAGACAGTTGAGTGATTTCTTTGTGATAGGATCCATCTGACTTGATTTGATAACTTCAATTAATAAAAGCCATTCTTGGATATCTTAAGGAGGCCTCTTTGGTCTGCCTCAGTGGTTTTGTGTATGAGTATTTAAAAAAAAAAATCTAACTACTTCTGAAAAGTATTTCTTCTTGCATTACAACAAACCCATCTAACCCTAGCAAAACTGAGTTATGTAATGATGTGTGTGAATATCAGAAAAGTTTTAAAATAATAGCTTGGTTCAGTCTTGCATAAGCAAGAAAATGTCAGRCTAAATTTAATCCTTATCCACACTCTTAAGATAGGTGACTGAAGTGTTGAAATGATGGGTCCTGGCAAGCCCTGGCTCCATGAGATATGACATTTCTTGTGTCACTAGCTACTAGCTACTACATGTTGTAGTTGAACATTTAAGTTTGTTTGCAATTTTTTGCCTCAGAATTATAGTAGGAAACTTGGAGCCAGCAGGAAAAAAAGTGTAAATTAAGCTTCTCAATGAGTTATTGTCCTTTAATGTATTTTGCCATCTTCTGTACCCAAAGCTTTTTTTGGCATAATCTCTTCTTATTACAGTTAAACACTCAATGCTTAGAATATTTCAATATGAAGATGRATGATGGCTTATTAAATGATGTGGTGCTGTGAATGCTCAGCACATCTGTAAATCAGATGTCACAGACAAGTTGGCCACCACAATGAGAAATACCTATCACAAGATCACAATCATGACAGTTTCTGTGGCAGAGGCTGGGACAAGGAGTAATTCTGTGACAGCACTCTGTGGCCTTAAATAAACCTTTTTTCTTCTTTCACAGTGTGTTATATTTGCTACACACCTGACTCCAACAGTGAGAGTAGATTCTGTAGTGTTCTTCCCAGCTCAGCTGTGTTTCATCCTAAAATAATTATTAATGGCTTTGGATAGGAGTGTGATCCCATCATTTRAAGAGAATGACAACTGTGCTGAGTTAAGACTGCCAAACCAATTTAAATTTTGAGCACTTGCTGTTGCAGTCTCTTTCACATACAGGTTTTGTGGCAGTTTCCTAAGTTACAGTGGCAGTTTGTGTGCTTTTAAAGCAAGGCTGATACTTAAATGGTTCACCAGGTCTGAAGTCTTCAGACCCAATACTCAAATTWCTGTCACCTGGGCTGATAATGTTGCTGACATCAGCATGCTGTTGTCATCAGTTCTGCTTGCCAGCTCTAGGATCTGTATTAATGAGGAATATCATATTTCAGGGAGAACATTCTGTGTGAAATCCTGATACCGTGCCTTGTGCACTGCCAGACCAAACTCAGATGCTGTACAGCCTAAGCACTTCTGCCTAAAGCATTTTGCTTTTACTCTGTTTCCTGACAGAGGAGCTGCAAGCCCCAAGACTCTTGGATTACACTCCAGTGTGTGAAAAGGAAGGGATGAGAGCACAGAGGATTCTGTCTGTCCTCATCAAACACTGACTCCTGCTCTGCCTCAGTCTGTCTGTCGTGCCTTTAGCTCCTTGCCCTATGCAGGTGCCCTGCTCAGACTYCCCAAACATCTCTCAGTTTTTTGTCCAGCTCATGTTCCCAAGTWATCTGTTACCTTTCTTACAGACCTGTTCACGTGCCATGTTCCCCCTGGCTATTTCTGCTGGGTTTGCTCCTCCTGTGTTCTCTCACTCTGCTTTTGTCTTCACTGAAATTGGACAGCTTTTTCCTCTTTTCCATATGGGCTGAGAAGAGGAACTGTTACTTCTCCAGTACTTCCACATTTCTGATTTTAGTATCAGTTCCCTGATGGGAAAGCGTGTTCATTCCAGGACTGATAGAAGCTCAGTATAAATAAGAGTCTTTAAAAAAAATCTAGAAACAACCCACCAGTGCTAGCTAGTTGTGATACAAGAAAAAAAAAATGGGCTGTTTTTGAAAGGCTTGTAACTGCTTTTCTGTAGACTTTTGTGTGAGGGCCAAAATCATTCTAAAACTAGAATAAACATGTTTGTCTGCAAAGCATGGGCTATTTAAAGTTGTTAAAAGAAAAACTGGTGCAGGCATTACCAGAAACATTTGTAAGTAGTGGGAAATTAGTGTGTTAAAAGATTCCTGTACCTAGTTTTAAAGAGTGATGCTACTATGTATGYCAGCTGCATTGCAACAAACAAGAGGAGAGAGGCAGTATTGAAGCATTGAATTCTTGATCAATTCTAAATTTTATTCTGAGGAATAACAAAAAGTAGACAATTTATCTCCTGAAATTTTACAGAGAGGTACATAGAAATGTCTTATTGAAACAGCAARGAAAAGTCTGCACCCTGCATTGTGTGCAGTGCTTAGTGGATATCCTACATAAAGCCAACACCACCATGCCTTAGGTTGKGGTGCTTCTCAAGTTTCTTAAAAATACTGTCAGTGGAAGTGGTGTGGGAATTAGTGGAGGAGAGAGGCAGGGGGAAGAGTACTACTGACTGTAAATGGGATTGAGGGCAGAGGCAGAATGAGGCAGCTGCTGCAGAGCCCTTCCCCAGCACTGCCTGGGCATGGAATACAGAACATGATGGGCACTGAACGACTGTCCTGCCATACTGGAAGTGGGCTGGAAGGTAACTGGTTTTGGTTAGACTGTTGAAACAAATGTGTAACTTTGTTTCAGTAAATACTTACAGACCAACAACAAAACTGCTGCTGTCCTCCTCTTATCTTTCCCTGTGGTTTAACTAACCTTTGTGTTTTTCCTAGTGCTTTAACTTGGATTTTCTGATTGTGTTGTGAGTGACTGTCATCCTTTTATCTACCACATACTAAYGCTGGGAAGACTCTTTGCTCTGTGACTAGTCTAGCTCTTACAATGTGCTGATATTTAAGAAACTCTGGCCTTTCATTGCTGATTTCTAGATCTGCTTCGTCGAGGAACAGGGAATATTTAAACCATTTTGTTTATTTTTGTTTTCATCTATTATTTTTAGATAGCTGAAACTTGTTATTACACCATATGCTAAGGCCATAGGCAAGTCTTCTAAAAGCAGTTCAAACCTGTGCCATTAAAGGTGAATCCACAGATGGAGAACAATTTAAGAATCCCTTAGATCTGGTTTAAGGAAATCAACTGCTTGCTTTTTTCCCCTCAAACACAAGATCTCTTTGGTTACTGTCCTGTRTTTCTGAATTGCTGTTCAATGTAGCAGATTGATTAGAAATTGTATCATTAGAGCATTTTGTACTGACTTGTTTAATACTTCAGTAATGTGCAAAGAAACTGATATTTTAAGGACTACTTAACTTTGTTTATCCCGTGAAAAAAMCCCTTTTTTCTTATTCCTAATTATGTGTTTGGATGGTCAGTATTGACATGTGAATATCAAATTTTATTGACAGAATTGCTTCTTGAAACTAAGACTGTAGTGCAATAAAGAAAAGTCAAGCCAGGCCATATTGCCAGCATTCATATTTGACATTTGTAATTCAAAAAATGGTTTTGAAAATTTCCCAAATAGATAGATTTATCTTATGTATTCATTTGAGTTTTCTTTTTTTTTCTTTACATTGTTCATTTATTTTTAAAGAATGAAAACCTATACACATTACTGTGAATGAACATGAAGGCAGATTTGCTGCTACAGACTCATTTGAGATTTCAGTTTCTGTTGTCTTTTAATTTCTCTATACTTTCTCCCTTTTTACTTCCCACTGGTTTAAGTTCATGGTAGAATTGGCAGCATGTGCTTTCTGAAATTCCTGAATGTGTTGGCATGGAATTGCAGTAATGTGTTGTGGCTTGGGCCCCTCGCAGGAGTGTATCTCGCAGTCAGCCGTGAAAACCAAGTTTGAGCAGCACACTATCAGAGCTAAACAGATAATAGATACTGTGAAAAACATTATGGACACCATAAACGTGGCAGCAGCAGAGAAAAGGTAGGTGGGTTGGAGGGCTGGTTGGCTTTGGTTTGTCCAGATCATCTGCGGAGCCAGTTTTGTGCTGGTGATTTTCCTGGGCCATCRTGGACTGTAAAGTTCACTTTTTCTGCTTGGTAAGAAACAGACAATTTCTGTGGTGTGTCAATATGTCAGTTTTTCCATTGTTYACGTGCCCACTCAGTTGTGTTCTTGGTCTATGACTTCTGTACAGGGGTCTTGGTTTGCTTTGTTGTTCTTCATTACTGACTTAAAGTTGCGTTTTCAAACCTTTTTTCAGAAATATTTAAAATTGTAAGTTTTTCTAGCTGTATCCAGCATTTCAGAGGTAATGTTTGGACCTGCTTTACTTTTATGAACAGTATCACTGAAGGAAAAAATAGGAGGATGTAGACACTTTAATTTGCAAGTGATTAGAATACTGTGAGGAATGAGATGAGCTAACAGAGGCTTGGCCTCTGGCCCTTTCCAGATTGCATCCTTAAATATCTGTATTCTCTCTTTGCTCGTGTAATCCTTTAGTGCTAATGATAGCAGCTCATCTGCTCTGTCTGGTAGTTTCATGTATCCTCTGAGATTTGCATATGTGTGGTGTTTTTTCTCACTTTTGTTGCCTCCTTGTGTTTCTTGCACACAGTGAACTTGCTGTCACAACTAATCCTTCCCATCCATCTCCTTCCTGCCTGTCAATAATGTATCTTTATGTTTCAACAGACTTCACTGCACTGTCAAACACACTCATTCCCCTGAATATGTCAGTTTTACAGACTGCCTGTTTACATACTGACTCGTCTCACGTTGTCAGATCCCATGAAAACATGCTGTGAAACGTTTGAAAATATTCTGATATTCTACTTCTTTCTGTCAATTGACTTAAGCAAAATGTCTGTGGTGACCCCTCTTAGTCTGAATTGCTATTYGTTGTTTCTGCTGGCCCTTCAAGATGGAATTTTGATTTTCTGGAATTTTTGCTTAAGTGATAGGTCAAACAATTTTAAAGAGACTTGTTTGTGACAAGGTTGCTTTCTGCCATGTCCCCTTTGCTTTGTTGGGTTATCAGACCCACATCACTGTTAAGSAGTATTTGAGTGCCATTTGTGAGCAGCAGTTTGATCAGATTTACCCTTTTTTTAAAATCAGGGTGGACAAGTTGTTAAAGGCCCCTGATTCCCCATGCCTTTTTTTAGTTGTAATTATGTACAATGATAACAATTCGAAATGCTGGTATTGAGTTGTGTTTGCTCAGCCCTTCTGAAGCAGTGCCTCTGCTTTGGGCAGCCACTGTCATTTGGGATCCCCCTGGCTGCTCAGAAACCATCAGCTGGATGATCCACACCAGCTTTTGTGGATCTTCCCTGGGAGAATACATACTGGTGATGGTGATTTCCTTTCTGCTGGGTTAGAGTCCATTCCATGGAAGAGCGAGAAGATCAGAAGGACAGGCTGGACTTCGTTCGAAATCAGCTGAACATTTTGACAGAAGATACCAAGGAAAAAATCAAACGCGTTACAGAGGAAGTCGAAAATAAAGTAAGTAAAGGCTGTGGGAACTACTTCCCAGATCCAAGTGTTGCCTTATCTCTCAGGCAGCTCCTTTTGGAGCCCACACATCTCAGCAAGTATGTTTGAAATGTCTAGAATATTCATTTTTCAATATAAAAAAAAGAGAAAATACAAGCTTAAAATGACAGTCTTTCCTGACTGTCTGTTGATTGAACCATTTTTTGGGACTGTTCATGTAGTAGTCTGTTCTCACTCTGTCTGGGAAAGGTAGCAGAAATATTTTATGTATTTCCTGTATTCTTCCAGGTCTCCTCTGCCATGTCTGACGAGATTTGCCGGCTTTCAGTTTTAGTTGATGAATTTTATTCCGATTTTCACCCTTCTCCTCAAGTGTTGAAGCACTATAAGACGGTAAGTTTTCTTTCATGGTTTGAAGCCAGGCTCTTTGTCTTTCCCTTAATTTCTACTTCTCTATTTTCATAAACTGCACAGATTCTATGTGATTTTGTCTGAGCATTGCAGGATTTCTGCTTTCTGAAGTGTGCATATCTCTACCGAGAACAGAAAAAGGCTGAAAGTATTCTCTGCTTTTGGAGTTTTTGGAAAGAARTTAATTTTTGTTTCCACCATCTTTGTAGTAGTAGAGCAGCTCTTAATTTRTTTGTCTTCACTTCYAGTACATGAAGACSTTACATAARTAATTTTCATTACTCCTAAAATCAAACAGATCCAAAAGTAAAACTAGCTTACAAATACCCAACGCTTTTAATAAAAACCATTTAGATTTTTTTAACTTCTGTGAATTCCTCCTYAAACTTAGTGCTTTAAAGGCACATACAACAGTGTTTACCTCTTATGCTCAGACATTTGCCTCGTAATGATGACTGCCATAGCTCCCACCTGGAATTACAGACTGTTCTGAGYTGGATGTGACCCATGCTTTTCTTCCCATTGCAAATAACGGTGCTTAGTGTGTAACATATTCCTGCTCCACATGATATAACTGATTAGCTAAATACAAATTGTTGAGCTTGTGTTCTTTGTAAAACTTCAGGAACTGAACAAACACATAGAAGACGGTTTGGGAAAGAACCTGGCTGAGCGCTGCTCCACTGAAGTCAACCAGTCCATTCACCAGTCCCAGCAGGAGATAATTGGTAAGAGGAGGGAGGAGAAATGTTAACAGTAACACTGAATGTTAACAGAAACACTTTACATTTAAAGGAAGACAATCTTAAGAAAATTCGGTTTTAAAATTCTTTTACTCATGCTTAACATTGATGCTATAAATGATGAAGGAAAAGCCATCATAGACTGAGTGTTWAGCTCATTCCCCTGTTTCTGATATTAACCAGTAACAGATGCTGGGGGAGAAGAATGAACCAGGGTAAATATAGCAATCCCTCTCCCTTTTAGGGACTTCTGAACTGACACACTGCATCTGGATTAATGGCCTAAGCAAGTRGTAATGAACCTGTCCTCTGGAAACTCATGTAATCCTTTCATAAACCCATTTAAAATTTGGCTTCCACAAGAGATACACTAAGTACTCTAATTATTAAAAAATGTTCTGCAGGAAAATGCTCTCCCGAGGTCTCTCCAGACCCAGAATGCAAAACAGTTCATTTCACAAAGGATTTGTGCACTATCCTTTTTTTTTTTTTTTTTTTTTCTTTGTAAGTAGTAACTTTATTACATGTCCATCTCTATTGATCTGTTCCTGGTAATAAAAGATTCAGAGCAAGATCATGAAATTACGTGAACCTTTCTGCACTCTTACRTGATAATATTGCCTTTTTTGTATGRCACCACAGAACTGATGGATAAATCAGTTTTTTTTCTTACTCCATCCTTATCCTTTGACCATTGATAGAGGTCTTTCAGTTAGTTTGCCTCTTTTTTCCAGCAGTGCTTTCTCAGTGAGTTGATTTTCATGACTGTTTTCTTGTATCAGAGCAATAAATTCCCTTCCCTGTTAGGGTCAATCCTGCTGAAATGCCACTGATTTTACAAATAAGTAAATAATGAACTGGTCAGTTTAGATTCTCTAAATTGACAAAGCTGCTCAGCAGTGCCAGGATGCTGTTTGTGAATATGCTCTTCTTGTAATATTAACTCACTTTTACTATTTGTTTCTGCTTCTAGAAAATCTGAAACCATTGTTGCCTTCTTGTGTTCAGAATCAGCTGCACTTGCTAGTTCCTTGCAGGAAGTTTGACCTTAGCTACGATCTAAACTGTCATAGCCTGTGTGCAGATTTTCAAGAGGATATCATGTTCCACTTYTCTTTGGGATGGACTTCTCTTGTAAACCGTTTCTTGGGTCCTAAACAAGCTCAGAAAGTACTCCTGGGACTAGCAGATCCAAACCTACATGTGAGTGCTTCAGAGTTTGGGCTGCTGTTGAGTGCCTTGTTTTACCTTGATGAGAATATATTGATTTTTGCCAGTGCTATTTACATGCTTGCTGCTACCTTTCCCTAGACCCATTGTGTGAAATATTTTTGGTGGGGGTTGTTTTTATTGGAGTATATTCAGGGTTAGAATGAAACAAAAAACCTCTCCTTAACTTGCTACAGCTGTTACACAAATTGGGTTTTGTTTGGACTGAGCCCTTTAAGTAGCCTGTTCTGTTTGTAGTATTTGGATCCTTAGAACAGAACTAGCCCTCCGAAGATCCTTACTCTCTGTTGGAGGAATTGTCAGAACCTCTACTGCTCTTCAGGAGCTTTCTCAAAAGATTTCTCTTCTGAAGGGTTTCCTTCAAGTAAATCAAAGCCTGAATATATGAAAATAAAACAAAGCCCACCTGTGTAGCTCCTTAATGCTTCTGACTCAGGCTGCCATGTTCCCATCTTCTAGATCCCTCGCCCTTTAGCCAGCACCCCGTCTACCACCAGCCTTCCCGCCACAACTCCTGAGAAYGTGCCCCAGGATGACTTTATGGTTCCTCTGGTGTTGAATTTAGCCTCGCTGACGTCCCGGACCTCCATGAGCATCATCGTTGTTGGCGGAGTGGCAAGTAGCACTGGCAATATTCTCTGCTGGAAGGGATGGCAGAGGCTGAGCTGCTCTGTCCTGTTTGGGGTGTACCAGGGAATGTCATGGATTGACACTGGGCCAGATGAGCACGTGCAGTGCCCTGGATACCCACAGTGAGAAATTAGTCTGAGGATAGCTGGGCATATTCTCTGTGCCAGAAGATTGTGTTCAGTGCCTGAATTAAAGGRTGATCTGATGGTACCTCCTTCAGTTTGAGTTTAGTGGGAGCTTGCTTCTTCTTTCATGAAAGAGCAGCAAGGCTTCTGCAACYTACACATTCTCTGTGGCATTGAGGACCAGCTCATGAGAATGTAGCTGTAATATAATGRAAATAATTTATTTACGTACACAAATCCAGTGAAAGGGCTGTGGAGATGATTTTTAAAAAATGTGTGGAATTAGATTTTATTCTGAAGGAGAACTTATTTAAGCTAATGRAGATTTTGTTTTTCAGATTTGGAAGACCGTAGGCTGGAAACTGATCTCGTTCTCGCTGAGCATGTACGGGCTGCTGTACCTGTACGAGAGGCTGACCTGGACCACGCGGGCCAAGGAGAGAGCCTTCAAGCAGCAGTTTGTGAACTATGCCACTGAGAAGCTGCAGATGATTGTCAGCCTCACCAGTGCCAACTGCAGCCACCAGGTGCAGCAGTAAGTGTCACATGGGCTGGCCCCTCACTGGTCCTGCAGGATGCAGGAAGGCACCTCTAGTGTTCCTTGGCATTTAGTGGGAGGGGGTTTGAAGAGTTTAAAATGGCACCTGGAAAGGCCAGTCTGCATCTGGGTGTGGCTGTGTGAGTTGCTCTGAAGATGGTGACTCTCTTTGTCTGGTACATCATGGTAGAAACATGAGAAATCATTCTAGTGGAATCCCTGTAAAGGTGAGCAGAACTTCTGCTCCAAGGGCTGCTATGGGCAAGTTCTGAGCCAGCAGTCCTGGCTCTTCTGACTGTAGGAGAYGAACTTGATGGCCTTTCTGAACTATTCTGATCTACACAGGAGAGGCATTCTGCACCCAGGGGGCTAGAGGGTGCACTAGCAGGCCTAATTTTCTGAAGCATAGACTGAGGTGCATTTGGAGTGCTGAGGGTTTCTTTTTCTACTTTAAAAGTACCCAGTTCTGCTTTCTGCTATTCTGTAAATCCTGTAGCAGCTGGAGGCTTTGATTGCTGGGTTCTGCACACTGCAGTGCTGTGAGATTTTATTTCTTACTATTTTTTTAGCATAAACTTCTGTAAATTATAATTATAAACTTCTTTTTGCTTTAGGGAAATGGCCACCACCTTTGCTCGGCTCTGTCAGCAGGTGGATATTACTGAGAGAAACCTGGAAAAAGAAATCGCTAGGCTGTCCAAAGAAATAGATCAGTTGGAGAACATACAGAGCAGCTCCAAACAGCTGAGGTAAGTCTTGGTGTGATCAGCCACAAGCATCTCTTAGCCCTGCTGAGTTCAGATTTATGAGTGCTTGCTGTTAACTCTGGAGTTGAACTAGGTTAGCTCAGATGCAGAAAGGGATGCAAAAATATTCTGAACAGCTCTGTGTTAAATAAAATGTATGCTGCTGCCTCAGTGAATCAGCTAACCTCTAAAAATACTATTTCTGAGATTATCTTTACCCTTGTCACTCTTTGGTGTAAGGGAGAGGCCTTTGGCCAGAATTTTAGTCTCCTGTAGGGTAACTTAAGGGTGGCACCTTCCCAAAGCTCCCTCCCCAGAGCAGGAGAGCAGCTGTGCTGTGTTGAGTCAGTACTGGTGGTGCCAGCAGTAGGTGTTTGCAGAGCAGCAACTTCCAGCAATTGGTGGTTCAGGGACTTGGAAGCAGCCTGAGCTGTAGTTTCCTCTTCTTTCCCCCTGCTCTGGGCTGCTGCCTCCTGCCTCCTCAGGCCTCCACCACCAGTCAGGTGAACATCTGGCCCCACACACCTCTTTAGAAATCTGCATTTAGGTTTTCTTAGTGCTGGGGGTCTCAGTAGAGGAATAGAAATGAAACACTGATGTCAATTCTGCATTGTCATGTTCCGGCACTCAAGTAAATCAATCCCTTGCTTTTGTTTGTTTTACAGAAATMAAGCCATTCACCTTGAGAACGAGCTAGATCGCTTCACAAAACATTTTCTTCAAAAGAGTAAATAAAATGTCATTCTGAACCCTCCCGGTGCTCCTTTGTAGGGCAAAGTAGAAATTTTACAGGTTGGCACTTTGCTATTTGGAGTCACTTGAAATTATTTCTATTTTTAATGTTACTCTGGTGACACTTATTGTTTTAAAACTTGGACTCTGATGGTGAATCAGACTGAAGAGCTGTGGTACTCTTGAGTGTTCTGTTTGTTTTGCAGATTTTGGGTTAAAAATTACCTTTAAACACTAATTTTTTTTTGGCACTTGACAGCAAAACCCCAAATCCTCACTGGTTTTTATGAGTATGTAGCAGTGGCAAGTCTGACTTCCTGGCATCCAGGACCTTAGGCAGGAAAAGAGCTTATCCCAGTTTCCTGCTTTCAGCTGCTTAGGAATTGTCCAGGAATGAAGCGTTTTCCATGTAGGTGTGATTTTGTTTAGTGAAGTACAAACTGGCATGGGAAAGGACTCCTGCCAYGTTTGGAAAGCAGGTGCCAATGTGCTTTAAAGAAAAGGAAAAGGTCCCTTTTCTTTAAGGGCAGTGAAAGCTGAGGGTAAACTGCACTAAGGAAATGCAGTGGGCTCAGGGTCCCTGTGGCCACCTCAGTGAGCCAAGAGGGCAGTGGTTAAGTACAAATGAACCTATTTCTTGCAGGTGCTAAAGCAGGGAAATGGTTCTTTGCCTGTGAGCACATGGACCGTGCTCAGGTGAGCTCAGGTGTGTCAGTGCCTCGCGCTCACAGCCAGGCACAGCAGTGTTTGCCAAGATGGTCTGCACAGGATTGCTGCAGGTTGGGGGTCAGCAGTGACCTGGAGATCCTGCTGCTGGATTCAGGGAGCAGGACATGGTGAAACCCCATCCCTCCCTGACCCCTCCCTTGGTTCTCCTGCAGAACAGGTCTCCTCTAGGTCAGACTCCAGGCAGCTGTGCTGGAGTCCTTCACCTCTGCTCACCTCCAGCAAAGCCTCTTTTAAAAGTTTCTGCTGTTGCTATCTGCAATCATTCAACATCTACTTTTTTCTAACTAGACTTTTTAAAATTATTTTAAAAGAAAAGCCTTTTCAGAGTATTTATATATTTTTATGGCAGTGTTAACATTGACTAAATTAAATATTCAGCTCTTGGATAGGAATTTGCTATTTTCCAGCAATGAAGGGCTGTTGCATCTATTTCCTGAAAGATGTAATGCTAGAGGCGTTAAGGGAGGATAAGGAATCGTTCCTCCAGTGTGTTCAGGTCTTTGTTCTGACTGTGCATGGGGAGTCCTGTGGGTTTGAGGGGAACTGTGGCATCCACGAGTAAGTATGGGCCCCACCTTGGTGTGGGTGAGGGCACAGCTGTGTATCAGTGCTCTGTTTGTGGAGCATTTGTATTGATATTGTATCAAGACAAAACTTTAAATGCATGTGTTCTAAAGTTATTTATTAAAAAAAACTACTATCCCTGTGCTCCAGTAAGTTCTTTGGCAGCTCTGTCCAAGTCCTGCACGTCACTCCCACAGGTAATGGAGATCCAGGACAGGTCCCAGCTGCTGCCGTGTGGCTGCTCCATCCCCATCCCAGGGACCCTGCAGGCCAGGGGCTGCTGACACAACACGGATAGCTGATCCAGGCTGGTGAAAAGCACTTGTTTATTGGTTACAATATCAACTCATGGCAACATCTTTCACTGAGCCACTGTACAAATACAAAGAAAAAGATCCATCATGGAAAAAAAAAAAAAAAGCTATAAACAAAGTTCATAGCAAGTGATTTTTTGTCACAGGGAAGTCTTTTTACAACAGCACTGTTAAAGAACAAATGGCACAAGTCCCTGGTTTTTTAATAGCTTAAATAAAAGCTTTAAGACTGTTTCTGAATACATACACAATCCAAAGGCAGTGCAGAATCACTTCATAATTGGTAACATTACTGAAGTTTTCCAAAGTAGTCAGCAACAAGTGAAAACAAAACAAAAAAAGCTGAYGAGAGATGCTGGGAACTAACGGCAAAATAAAATCAAGCATGTTTAGAAGCATTTTGCTTTGGACTCCTTTGGATGTAATATGTACTACAAGTGTTCAGATGCTTTTATTTAAAAAAAAAAAAGAAAAACACAAAGAGAGCACCATTGTGTAAGTAAAACAAAGGCTTGAAATACCTAAGACTATTCCACCGAAGTCCATATTAGTTAAAACCTAAACATACTGTGTGGTATAAGAATGTCAGGCACATGTAATCTGTTATCAGTTATATCAATTAGTAACACTGTTCACACATTTACCATAACAACACTGCATTAACATTCTGCATGTATTTTACATAACCAGCAATTGGATAAAAGGCTCTGGTGCCTCTGAAGTGTAGGAGGAGTGTGACCAGCATGCATGCCAGAGTACTGGATACACAGTGCACCATCAACCCATGCTAAGTACTTGTACAGGAAATGCTATCTCAAAACCAGCCATTCTGCTACACAACCATCGATACCAACTAGTCCAATTAGCCAATACTCTCACCAACATCTTAAAGCACAGCACTAAACCTAGTGGAGGTGACAGTGTCCCCAAAGGGGACAGACTACAACTCTTGGAATGTTTTCACAATGTTTTCATTCCACCTTAAAGTAATTAGTATGAACTTCATCGTGGGATGAGCAGTTACACAACTGAAGTAAGGAGTCAACTACTTCCAACCCATGGATTACAGTAAGGACACAGCGGGACCTGCTGCTGCACCAGCTCGGCTTCGCCAAGGCAAGGTCAGGCCCTGTCCTGCACAGGGAAAAGCCTCTGATCCGTGTTCCCTTTGGAATGGCACAAATCCTGGCACTACACGGAGCTGTCAGCACTGCCATGGATCTGCAGCTCAGCACAGCAGAGGACAGCAAAGGGCTGCAGACAGATGGAACCAGGCCACAGTACTGAAGTGCACAAGCAAACATCAGCACGGAGCCACAGCAGCTTTTTGTGGTTTCCAGAATCTCAGCCTCTTTCTCCAATAAACAGCAGCCAAGGCTACACTGGGAACGAGCCCAGGCTGGGCACTTGCCTGAASGGACAACTCTCTACTGCAAAGTTAAATCACATTAGAAAATGCTGACAAACTCTACCAGAATAAAATAAATCTTGTTGCACCAAGCACATGGTTCTGCTTCCCAAGCCATAACCAATTGCCTTTACAAGAGAGGCTGGGCAAGAGTTACTCTGCCACCGTTTGGCACAAWGCTCTTGGTTACTCCAGTTCTGTAATGACACAACTTATTTGAAATTCAGCTAAGGATGTAAGCAAACTTTTAAAGCCAGTGAAGATGTGCCCACTAGTGCTGCCAGACCTGCTGCAAGTGAGTTTGCTGTCATGGTGCAGTCAGAAATCTCACAAGCTGCACACCCAGGCCCATGCCAACTGCAGGCAYACAGCAGTTTCTTTGAAATTCAAAGCTGGGTTAACACCTTTAAAGTAAAATCTATCAAAGGTTATTTTATTACCTTCCTTCTTTTAGGAGGAGTCTGAGCTTTTACCATAAAAGCCACCTCCATTTTAGCTGGGGCATCAACCTCGAGACGTCCTTGCCAGCTGTTTGAAGAAGGGAATGCCACAGCCTGAGTCACTCCGTGGCACCACAAAGCACCTGAGATACTGCAATCTGCAGGCTTAGAAAATAACCCATGGCCAGGGCAGTCATGGAACAGCAAACACCACCTGGGCAGGATCTATCACAGGCTTCCTACAAGCTCCAAAGATGCACCAGATGCCATTTCCCCCGCCGTGCTCRGGCTTCTCCCAGGTCTCGTGTGCTGACACAGGAGCCCCTCAGACCTGACCGGGCAGCAGAGGCAGGCAGAGCTCTGTGATGTCGTTGGACACCTCAGCAAGTGTTGGCATTCCTTGGTTAAATTTTAAAAGCAGCTGAATCCAAGAGACAACAGCCATCCAACAATGACAGTGAAGTTATTCGCAGTAATACCTGTACAAGAGCCATTACCACTGTTACAGGCTACCTGAACTGGTAAGAAAAGTTATATACAGCTGTAAAATTGGTTTTGGAGTTTCACAAGTAGAAACCAGTTTTAATACCAGAATGTAAAAATGGCACCTGTCTYGGCAAAGGTGTTGACTAGGAAATTGGTTCAAAACACACTTCTATGGAAAAATTTTTTTTAGAAAAAGAATATTTTTTTTAAAATTCCTTAGTAACAAATTTCCAGAATGATTCACTCAAGGCAGCTGTGAGTTAAAAAAAAAAATAAATGCACCACTAAAAAATAAACYGAGTCTGCAAGATCCCAAAGAGCTGCTCACTTAAGAGAGTTACAAGAATTCCRTAATAGTTCTGTTAATGCAGATCACAAAGCAAAAAGCTGAGGAATTCCTGTGAGACACAATACAGTGGGATTTTGGTCCTACACCACAGGCTGCTGTTAGGAAATGTTCCTTCTCCAGTATAAGAAGCGCCTTTTTCTTATTTTAAAAGTGAATTTACCGTGATTGATTGGTACATTTATTGGCACCTTCACCACTATAGACATGGCAAGTTTACAGGCACAGTCTGGAAGTACTGAAATTTAGGATTAAAAAATGTCACAAAGTTGACAAATAGTCATCTCAGCCAGAAATCCATTTGGATATTTCAGGATTCTGGGCCTTTCTCTTAACTGCCTGACCCAGAGACACCCAGATTCCTCATCAGTTCCAATGAATGATGACTAACATCATCTTCCAATCTGATGATTTAAAATTCCCATCTTTAAAATAAGTCACTTAAGAGAAGCCAATAGAYCTTATCCCCTGTTCCAAAATAGCCACAGACGTTCAGATTCCCAAGGGAACATCCACTRTGAGTGCAGACATGCTGCCAGGCACCAAAAAGTTAAGCAACCTCCCTGGGCAGTTTCAAAAGGGCATCAGTCACTTGATTTTCCCATCTCYGCACTGAACTTGGTCAGATTTATAAGCCACTAACATTAAAATCAGAATGGAATCAGGGAAGGAGCAGAAATGGCTATTTAAAGTGTCAGAGCTGCAGAGCTACTGGCATTTAGAAACCCCTTTGGCACAGCCCTTGGTGACCACAGCAGAACAAGCACACCCTTAAGGTTATCCTGGGCAGTTTTCAGGGGTCACACAGGTGCAGTTAAGTTACACAATTCCTTTGGTAATTCACACTGCACAGAACTAACAACACGCACTTTTGGCTGTGATGTGCTTTGGCAGCCCCTGAATTTGGAGGGGAATTACAAGCAATTAACTGCACAGTTAAATCCTCTTTAGGAATTTAAGCAAAGTCCTCCTGAATTTCTCAGCTGGTGTGGAATGAGTTCTGCAGAGACAGAACTGTGAGCACAGATCAGCTGGAGCCTGGGATGGGCCAAACCCACCTGTTTGGCCAGAGCTGAGCTTTCCAAAGGGAAAGCACTCAGCCCCTTGGCTTYTGTACCCATGGACTGCGTGGAATAACCAGGGCAAAAACCAGCAGGGAGGAAGCTAAAACTTCTCAAACTGGATTTATTTTCCAATTATTTCTGCTGTTGGTACATGTCTACCTGGCGTTAACTCCGTGGTGTTTGGAGGTCATGACTGCCAATGGATGGACCAGGGACCACTGGCTTGAAGGAAGAACCCCCCTGATCAAAAATAGGCAAGCAGGTCAAGAAGTGAGTGAATAAGGCGGTAGGTATTAACTGGGAGTCTCCAGGGCCTTTAAAAAAAAATTCAAATGCCTTCCATTATAAAAAACACATACATACCATTGGCTTCACTTTATCTACAGTAAATTCACAAAAACATTTAAAACAGCAATCTAGTTCACCCACTACAAAACTCAGAAGTGACATCTCGGGTTAAAAGCAAAGCTATAAATGTAGTTCCTTAAAAAATGCAAACRTATTTCTTTACATACAGACAAATGTTACATGATTGCTGCTATAATGTGTATATTCTGTTATGTACAAAAAAAAAGTACAGGATTAGCAGACTGAGCACAAGCAAAAACCCTTCAAGGACAATCTAACCAAACCACCAAAAACAAAAAGACTGGCTCTTAGTTTGTCGGTCACCATGATTATGTGTGCTGGCCCCTTTTAAAAAGTCAGTGATTTCTTCCCCCCTCCCCTATTTCTTCACTTGATTTGTTTTCTAGTTTACAGAAAGCCTTTTTGTGTAATAATCAGTGAATAGAAAAACTTCACCTGCAAATACAAGGTAGAAATGTTATTTCACAGCTATAGGCTGCAGCATTGATCTCTCCAGGTCTCAAATGGAGAATGTACATGTTTGGCTCCCAGTTAATTCCAGATTCTGAGAAAACTGTCCCAAGACCCTGTAGCTACAGCCATGCCGTCATCAGTGACACCTAAACAGCTGACACGGTTGTCATGGCCAGCAAGGACACCTGGAAAAGAAGAAGCAATGGAAGTTTAGTGTCTGCAGGATGTCAAGGAATTCAGTTGTTACTCAGCTCTCCCAGGTACATCTTAAATTTACTAAAACAGATGCAAGATCTCAATCCTCCTTTTTGTCTTTACCCTGAAGAACCATACAGACTGTAATAGCCTTACCAAAAAACCCAACAASAAGGGATGTAAAAAAATGTACACACAATACTGCCTCCGTGTTTCTCTCTGCCCCTATGACTTCTCATTCCCATCCCAAAGATGTCCTCCTCCCTAATCAGGCTCTCTACCAGTTTTCCCCAATTATCTGCAGTACTGTCCATGATTTCAGCCATCAAGCACTTCCAAAATCACATGTGATGTCTCCTGACAGARCCCTGGGCTGCCTTAAGTTTCCCAAGTTTTGCAAACCCTAGGGATTAGAATTCCCCCATGTATTGTGACAATCAGAAGAGCAGCACTATCCTGCCTCTTCCCTGCTTTGGTTCTGCTTTCCCTCTAYCCCTTCTTGCCCTTGTCTGCTCTCCCAAGGTGCCCCATCCAGGTCTTGCAGAACTGAGGAAAAGGATCTATTTTCAGCAGAACTGATGTTCAGAACTGAACCAGACCCCAGCATTTAAGTTACTGTAAGAAGTGAGAAAGAAACAGCTATAAAATGCTGTAAACATGTTGTGCCCTGGCAAAAGTGACTAATTCAAGGACCAGAAGTTTCCACTTCTCCTCTTTCCCAACAGAAGGGAATGCAAAGCAAAAAGACTCCTGTAACTACAYCTGAATTACTGCCTCTAATGGGTGCAAAAGTCAATGCAAATGTGTAATTTTGCATTACTTAATTCTATACACTTCAGTGAAACACAKTTTCTGTAGCTGCAATTTTGGAGGGCAATCCTCAGCCTCAGGAGCTGGGATCTCCCAGCACACAGAGATCAGATCTGCAAAGCCCAGAACAGGCCTGTTCTCCTGACTCAGTTGCTGAGATGGAGAGAGATGCAGAGTAACTTCTGGAAGACACAACCAAACGCAATGAAAGGAAGCCACTCCAAATGATAACAAATGAAAAGGAATCCAGCAGTGGCAGTGACCTGGCTCTGTGTTCAGCACAGGTTCTGTCCTCACCTGCCCTCTCCCCTTTGAGGGTGTCCCACACGTTGCAGTTGAAGTCGTCGTATCCCGCGAGCAGGAGGCGCCCGCTCTTGGAGAAGGCGACGGAGGTGATGCCACAGATGATGTTGTCRTGGGAATACATCATCAGCTCCTGGTCTGCTCGCAGGTCAAACAGCCGGCACGTGGCATCGTCAGAGCCGGTGGCAAACGCGTGGCCATTGGGGAAAAACTGCAAATTTTAACAGAGAGAGGAGAGTCTGACACTGGAAAAACAYACTGGTCGTGTGTTAGTTTATGAAYRTCAMAGGATTATTGTACCAGGGTGATCAAAGGCAGAATGTTTTGTTTTAATGAAATATCTGCATGTTAAAAAGTGCATGTACACAGCTGTGCAAGGGAACACCTCTGGGGCAGTACTGGGGACACCTGAGTGGCTGGAATTGTACCCAAGCAGGTCCTGTGTGAGCTGTAACAGGAGTCACAGRGGATGCCACTGACTCCCACAAAACAGAGCAAACCCCAGCTCTGCACATCCTGCCTGAAGTGGAACACAATGTTCCATCCTGAGCTGGTCAGCCAGGTGGCTCAGCCAAGACAGAAGCCTGCAAACAAGCAATTCAATTTCCTAAAAAAAATCTACTCCAAATCCAAGTTATTCTCTCAACAGTGATATTGATTGAAATGGGAATGAAGACAGCCCAGCACATCTCAGGGTCCAAGTCTAAGTATAGGAACAGCATTTTTGTACTGGTCATGTGTTTGGTATTTTCTCAGCCTTAACAATTTTTCATGTTTATGAAAAACAGATGCAGCTTCTACTTAGATTTCTTTCCCTATTTACCAGAGCTTGGGTCTTGCAGATCAGAACATAGTGTTACTATGACAGAGACAAAATATAATCCAGTTTCTAAATATTACCRAATTATTCCAGAGAATACTCAACATCAATACTGATTTTAACTGTCTTCCAGATTATTTCATTGGAGGCTCTTTTTGTTCAACAAAAAAACTTTCAGATGASGATGCTTGGCTGTGTTGCACCCTCTCAGTATACTGCATTTGTCTACAAGTTTCAGTTTTTAACACATTGCCACTTTTCAACAAGTTTCCCTAGTCCATTCTTTACTTCTTTAAAAAAGTGATGTCTCAGTTACTGAACAAAAACACAAGTGAAACTATTCCAGGAACAGCTGAGTGCATCACAGAAAATGGCAATAATATTTCAGTYACAAAGTAGATTGTAAGCTATTATACAGCCTTCTCCGTTGAGAACATATGCAATTGAACATTCTCTACCCCAACTAATTGATTTTAAATTGAGGTAGCTCAGTAGACTCCAAGTTAAATTCATGCAAATGTAGCCTTTATCCTCCCCCTTTCTTCCCACATGGCAACAGAGGATCACTTACACAAACTGCGTTAATGTCTGACACGTGCCCTGTGAAGGACTGCCTGCACATCCCATCGCGGATATCCCAAAGCTTCGAGGAGGCATCGCAGGCGCCCGAGACAAAAGTCCTCATGTCGGGACTTAGAGAGAGGCTCATCACATCTCCAGTGTGCCCAGTGAACGTGGTGGTCTGCTGGCCAGTTTCAATATCCCACAAAGCACTGCAGACAGTGACAGTGTTAACACAGTGTCTGTCATTATTTCACAGTTCAAGTTTTAAATACAAATTAAGGCACCGGAGARGGAAAAAAAAGAAGAAAGAGGAGGTGGGGAAGGCCAACAGAGCTCAAAAACTCACCAAGTGGTGTCTCCTGAGCTAGTGACAATTTGGTTGTCATCTAGGAAGCGGCAACAGGACAAGTATCCTAAAAACAAAACACTTCTGTAAGTTTTTGACCCAGGAGTAATAACTAAATGTTGAAATGCAAGAAGAACATCCAAGTCCTCCCACAGGCAGCCCATAACCCCACAAGCACTGAGCTGGAAGCAGGACTGTCTGCCTTGTGCAGTGACACGTGGCTGAAGGCAGAGCTGACCTGTGTGGCCCGGCAGCTCCCGGCTCACTCGCACGTTGCCCTCRCGGGTTTTGAGGTTGTAGATGGAGCAGATGTTGTCCAAACCTCCACAGGCCACGTAGTTACCAGAGGGAGCGTAGGCACAGGTCATCACCCAGGAGGAGCGCAGGGGGATGGCGTGCATCTGCAGGGACACAGCTGGTCAGGGCACAGTGACACCACGGGCACCCCAAGGGACAGTGCTGGGGTTTACACTACACACAACTCATTTCATTTTACACATCACACAGCCTGGCTGACAGAGCTCATCAGGGCACAGTGACACCATGGGCACCCCAAGGGACAGTGTTGGGGTTTACACTGCACAGAACTCATTTCATTTTACACATCCACACAGCCTGGCTGACAGACACCAGCACTATCTGCAGAGTGACATGCAGACCTTCAGTACATTATTTCATAGCAAAGCTATCCCAAACTTCAACATTTAAAACATTTGTTTATTCTAGTTAGACTTCTCTGTCAACTCCTTTATATTTTTGAACTATAGGTTATAAACAGGATGGTTGCACCCATGGAGACTGCACAGTTTATGGAAGCACAGCTCCCCACCACAATACCTAAGCTTTTCTCTAACAGCTTTTTCATCTTACTCTTTCTCTGCCTTCAAACCCAAAGCACTCTTGGAAATTCTGAGGTTTGTATTTTTACAATTCAAAACCAAATTAGTTTCAGACACAACACCACACAGACAGAGAAATACAGATACTGCACTAGTAAAGTAAGGGTGAAAATGTTACAATATTACAATGTAATTCGCTATTRCTTCAGAGACACAACCTGCAACACATCACTAATGCTCACCTAGCCACAAATGCAGCAAAGAGAGATTATGTCCGAATAAGAAAGACTGCTTTTGAGTTTTGAATTACAACCATAGGAAAAATAGACACAAGCCCGCTCAAACATACAATTTATACATGAATTATTAGCAAGGATTATAAATAATTACCTTATTTGTTGTATAACTATCCCAAATAATTAATTTTCCATCTTGAGAAGCACTGACTAGTAGCCTAAATACGAACACAAAACAAAATGTTAATATAAATCAAACAAAAAAAATCAGACATACATTATACATGATTACCAAGTGATTCAGAAGTTTCATATATTCTTTACTACTCTCTGCTTTATTATTTTTATTGGGAGGGTGCATTTGTTGGAAAAAGTCTGCAAAGGTGTAGATTTCCACATTACCTGACTGAGGAAACACATGGGGACTCGTGATTAAAAATTAACACCAGCAAACAACTTTCTGAAAACATTGTTTTATGAACTCTCTCGATTAGTGCTTTCATTATTCATATAAATACACAGTTACACAAAAGCAAATAAGGAATTTAGGCAAAAATAAATCTTGAGAACAGATTCTAGATTAATTCCTCTCTGGAAGACACAATACAGAGTAGACCACAAGGCASTGTTTACACTTCACCATCAGTTGCTCTAAAGGCAGCAAACCAAAAATCTAAGTTTCTTTTCCCACTATGTAAAAAAATTTTATTTCAATGAAATAAATTTTTTCTGTTAAATTTGTGATCTCTGAATGCTGGGTTCATGGCCCCTCTGCACAAACCTTGAGTCAGATCCCCAGTGCATGGCGTAGATTTTGGCTAAGTGACCTCTGAGCGTGCGCCGGGTCCGCATTTGGATTCGACCCACTGAGTCCAGACTTGTTGTGATCTAAAAATAAACAAAACAAACCCCTGAGATACTGGGAGCTATTTTTAATGCACAAGATAACAAAAATACATTTGAACTTTGATAGAATATTATCTATCTTGGCACATAACAAAAACCATTAAAAACGGATACTGGTGTACACCCAGCAACACCGACACAAACAGATTTTACAGAAGACAGACATAACACTCTTCACAATGGCTACAATTAGCTTCAGGAAGCTTTTTTAAAAATACTACTACATTATACTATTTCAGTTTATTAAATCTGAGAGTTTTCAATTTAAACCAATGAAAGAAAATGCTCCAGTATTTACCACACTGTTACTTTTTAAAGCATGGCAGAACTTAAAATGCAAAATACTACTGTTTCCAAAAAACTGCTAAAAGATGTTTATTTGAGTCTTTCTAAATATATTTAACACAATAAACATATTCTACTTAAAAGGTAAACTGGAAGCAGGATCCATTAAGATGGTGGGGGWTTTTAAACTGGTTGGGKTTTTYTTTGTTTTGTTTATTTGGGTTTTTTTGGTGGGGCTTTGTTTTGTTTTAAATAATTCTATAAATACACAGTACATTTCCAAAGGCTTCTTTCACTTTATTCTTTCAGTTACTGAACATGAACGTGCTACAGTCACAAACTGATATTTTTATTTTTTTATCAAGTAACAGCCTACACAAAGAACAGGAGCATACCTGGGCCAGAGTGGTGTCACTACATGCTTTCCTGGCATCCTGAAACAAAAGAATGGAATAAGTTGAATTGAAAAAGCAACACTGAACATCACCCAAGAGTGTCTAAAGGAAAAGTAACTCTTGAGCTAAACTTCAACACACTCAAAGCCACACACCACCAACAACTGACATGCCACTATTCCTTCTGTCACCCTAATTTGTTTTATTGTCCAAGGAGTCTAAAAAGCAATGGCACACAAMAAGGGGTAGTGGAGGAAAAGGGACTTAAGAAGGGCCATGCCCCAGCAGCCTTTGAATCTCCCTTTCTACAGACTATGGGATTCAAAGGCATTTGGAGCCATCCTGAAGTCCCAGTGCCTACCCTTTTCCCTGTACTCCTTCCCTGGGGTGGATGTGCTTGCTCAGGGTGTGCTGAGCACAAGGGAAGAACTGATCCACCTGGAAAAGCAACCACATATTACACAGGATTAGCAAGCTCTGTGCCACACCAGGCTCCTGCACAAATTAACCTGCTGTTGGCTGGGAGAGGCAGCATGAAAATCACAGGCAGGATCCAGGGAGCAGGACAGACAGCAGGATTACCAAAGCTTAAAGTGAGGATGGACTTGACACAAAATGAAGGAAGAAGAATGGCCCAGAAACACCCTCAGTCATTTCATGGAATGGGYGGTGCTCAGATCTCCATACACACACTCCATGGGTTTTTTCCTATCTCAGCCCCTATGGACACAGGACTTGTTTCCTGCATATGATTCAACCCAGCCTGGAAAACAGACTTGACTTTCATTTGCACAATCAGAGTCCCAGATTGACCCTCTGACACAGGTGAGCTCCACTGAGCCTCACCTGCAACACTCTGATTGTGCAAGACCTGGTTTTAGTCACAACTGTGACTGCACAGCTCTCCTGCAGCTCAGCCCCATCCTCAGAACACACAAACAGGAACATGGTCAGCACCTCCTTCGGAGAAATGGGGTTTAAACTGCTTTAAAATCAGACAGGAGCCRTGCAGYRTAAGTTAAACTGGGTTTAAACTGCCTTAAAATCAGACAGRAGCCATGCAGCGTAARTTAAACTGGGTTTAAACTGCYTTAAAATCAGMCAGAAGCTGTGCAAGCACAMGCTGAAKTTAAAACCATCARTAGCCACAGAACCCTCTCAACTCCTGGCAATTTCTCCAAGCTGGGCAACCACTGAAGCAGCCACCCAAAAATGATGGTGCCTCTTCACCAGCACTTTGTGTGTCCCTCCAAAGCTCAACCTGTGCAGGAATGGCACTGTCCCCCTTGAGAGCAGGAACACAAACATTTGCTAGCACATTTTGGAACTGCCTCAACACGTTCAGGCTGGGATCCTCAATTTTTTTCAAGCTCTTGGTTGAGAGTTACTTGACATTGCAACTTTAACATTTCTTAAGTGCGTGTTTATTTTGACCAACCTTTATAGCTCTCCTCCCAAAAAGCAAGCCKGAGAGTGGATTAAGTAATCTCAACTTATTTTTATAATGTCTGAACTGTAGAAATATTTATAAAATGTTGACGTCTGGAATCAGGAGGGGTTTAAAATACCAGAGCAGCAAATCTCTTAGCACTCAGGACTTACTTCATCCACAGGAAGAAATTCACTGGATTTTAAAGGACTTGATTTGTTTGATTTATCAGAAATACTCAAAGATGTTCAACAGAAAATGAATTCTGAATGCAGTCTGAATGAAACAAGCATTTCTTCTCTTTAAGAAAGAGCTATTAGCAACTCCTGTATTTGAGGCTTTATTGCCTCAGGTTGCCATACAATTGGCAAAATTGCAGGAAAAGGAGAGTTTCAACAGGCTATTTGAATTCTTACATTGAAACTGTATTTCTACACATGCATCACCATAACAGAATCATTAGTGTCAAAACATAAAAAGCTCCTCTATGTAACTGCAGATTTTTCTCAGTTCAGGTAGCAGACAATGAAAAATTTGTGAGAAAAATCTATCTGCTTGTTCAGTGTGCAGCCCCACACTTTCCTAGCACACACTTCACATTACAATTTTTTCCCCAAACCACATATTTTTTAATATATTTTGTGTTATTAGTCCAAAGTGTCTGTTTTGAATGACACTATGCCAAGTAAGCAGCACTTGTAAAAATCACTGTCCTCAATTTCAGTTCTCAWAATGAGGACACACACATCACATGGGAACTTCTTTACAGACTGAACTAGAAATTATCTTTAACCATCAAGTCATCTGACAGATATCWGACAATTCATTGTTCAGCCTTCCAACTTCCTGCACTAAAAGTTCCTGCAGTCTTAGGTTGTGCATTGTGCACAGAGCAGAGCTCCTGCTACAATAACTTCATGGGGAGACACAGGCACCCACACCACCCAGATACTGCAAAAATAGAATTAAAAGTCATTAAATGCTTCTAAAATATTGCAGACTAAAGTCCACTGGGGCATAGACAGCTCTGCACTGCAGTTTCTACACTTGAGAAAGTTGTTAGGTACAATCTTATCTAGACCTCACTTCGAGGCACAAAGCTGATTTTTTGTGATTATATTGTTAGAGGAAATAGCAGWCAAAACCCAAGAATTGTCAACAACTACGACAGCAAAATGTTACCAATACATAAAATATCAAATGCTGTTAGTGACCTCATCTCTTTTAGGAGCTCATCAAAAATAATTCCTSAAAATTACCAGCCCAGTAGATATTCTTGACACTTAAAACCCCCTATTTTTTCAGATGCTGTATCCATCCTCTTATCCATCCTAAACAAAAACTGTGCAATGATTTAATAACCAAGATAAGTATCCATCCATACAAATATGAATTATTTGGTCAGAAAGTTTYATGCACATTAAGTCATCAGAAGCATTTTTAACTGCCTATTAATCTGAAGTTAGAATTMAGCACCAGGTACCCAAGCCTGCATTCAGACCCCAAGAAACAACCACCCACTGCCACTGCTGAGCCAAGGGACTCCAAAGGCAACATAACCATGGCTACCCAGCTACATCTGACAGATCCAGATACAAGTTTGGGTGGTAGAGTTACAAGGAGATGTTAAATTGAACTAAAGCCACAAAATGGAGTCATTAACAAAGGGCCAATCAGATTTTTACGTTCCAAAATTTAAAAAAGAAGCTAACGTTCACGCAGCACAAACTAAGCCCTCTAACTTGCCTGGTAGTTCTCTCTTCACACAATTTTGCAAGAAACCAGACTGACTGATCACCAAGACTGAACAAAGATTTAACTGGATCCCCTTGACATAACAGAATGATATACATAGCATGCAGAGGAAGAACTGAAAAACTATGTACCCTTTTTAGCAGTGCAATTCTSTAATAAAGCTTAAATTGGAAATCAAAAGGAAGTATTTTAAGCTAAAAATTATTTGTATCCTTTACAGAGCTGCTGGAAGGGGCACCCTTTTACAGTGTCACAGCACTGACTGATCCCCACCCTGTCTTTCCACAGTGTATGAAGTGAGAACAGGATGCAGAATTTTCTTTGGATGGCACTGCACAAGAATTCACCCCCAGCTCCAGYCCTGACACATGAAGTGTGTTCAGCACATGGCAGCCTCACACTTCACAGGAGACACCATAAAACAACTGCTGCCAGCAGATGCCATGCTAAAAAAAGCCTGTGGGCATGCAACATATTCTAAGAAACCTGGACTCTTCACTGATAGGAATCTTTGCAAATAAGGCATTCCTGTATCAATCAGATTTATGAATGTTTYGTGCTTTGAAAATTTGGATGAAAAATAAACAGACTTTGAAGATCCTTGTTATACTTTACTGAAAACTGCATCACTGAATTATAAAGGAATGTTGCAAAAGGTTCCTGGMAAACTGATTTTGGGCATGACAGCTCATATTTGGTTTATCTGCACTGAGTAAATACAACARAAATGCAGCACGTATGGGGCATCACCACTGAATAAAAATAAACTCAACAGGAAGCCAAGAAACAGTGCTTGCAGAAATGACATCCACTCTGGAAGGCTCTCTCACACTCCCTGCTTTGACCTCAGGCTTCTCAGGGGTCACTTTCAGCCCAGGAACAAGCTTTTCTAAGACCCTTAAGCCCAACTGTCACGCCCAGGTTCTAGAAGTTTGCTGCTCCACTCTGTTTTTAAAAACCCAGCACATAAAACCTGCAGAAACACATACACCCACTAGCACCAAAACTCAGTGAACTTCAACAGGAAATAAAACATTTTGTTCAAGAAATATTACAAATGCATTTCATTAYACCAATGGCTTTTCTGATTTTTAATCAAATATTCTGCAAACATCTTAAGCTCTGCACAAGTTAAACAAGAACAACTGATAAATCTGTACAGTTTAGCTCCTCAAAGGRGGAACTTTATCATGGAAAACATGCAATTCACAATTCTTACTCTGATTTGGTTTCGCAGCTGCTCTGCCTCCTGCCGTAACTGCTCCAGCTCACTCATCTTCAGCTTCTATTTCTCACACTCCACTGGTGAAGAAAACCTGCCAATAAGAGGGAAGAGATACTGAAAGTTATTTTTTTTTCTCTTTAAAAAAAAAAAAAAAAAAACCAAAAACCCTATGAACCTGTGTACATATACATTTTTTTACTCTACTTTTAGAAAGGCTTCCATAGATAATCCCTTTAGTACCCTGTGTTAAAGAATTTRGCAAGATCTAAGTGATTTCAATTCCTGAATTACCACGAAAAGTAGAATTAAGTGAAGTCTATTTTGAATATAAAAGCAACTGTCAACAGAATCACCCAGTGCCCTTTATAAATCTATTTGGTAGCAGCTCTCTGCTCACCCGCCCAGAAATGTGTCAGTGTGTGCCYRGGATGGCAACACAGAGCAGAGGCTGCAGGTCCCCAGTATTCACCCCTGGGCTGTGATACAGGAACCTTGCACAGGACATCCAGGGCAGACTTGGTTTTAATTMCATATGAAATTTTTGAATCTAGACTACAGCAGATTTTCCCCACTTTTTTCTCATATTTTTCTCAGGCAAGGTACAACAATCTTTTCATTTCAAAAGCACCCACAGAGTGACAAGGGATAGCAAAGACCAAACCATCCCTAAAAGCATCCTTGTGCTGATACAGCCCTCAACTGCTAAAGCAGTTGTCATGTGAACGAGGACTCAAAGCAAACTTMATAAAAAGATCAATTAACAGTAGGACCAAATGCAGGAACATTTTCAGGTTAGTAATTTTTTTTCAAATCAGATTTTTGCACGGGATTTTTTCAGTGCATTGAACAAAGTTTCCTCAGATCAATTTTCTTTTTTTTTTTTAATCCCCAGAACAGCAGTGCAGGCAAACACCACTAGAGACCTCTTAAGTCTATTCACACACACACAGACTCCAATATCCTTGAAGTGAAAGTAACAGCAGCAAGTAAATTGCTCACAAACAAGCCAGGCACTTATTTGTAATTTTTTCATGACAGAAAAAGCACACCAGAAAGGTGATGATGGTGGTCCCATGACATTATGTAAAAAGCCAAAACACTTCTAGCTTACAGAAGAAGACAGACTACTACTCACAAAATGAAAATTGAGGAAGGAAGGAAAAGAAGCAGGAAGAAGAACCTATTCAAAACGTTAGTCTACACTTCCTATCTAGTCCACTAAAATTGGCCAAGAAACAGAGGAAAAAAGGTCACACTGTGTCTGGCAAATTGTAGACCCCTAAGGAAACCCCTTTATTTGGTCKGATTACTGGTTCTCTGCAGTTCAGTAGTGATGTGCTTTAAAACACTGAAAGCTTTTTTTTCATCCATAAAACCTGACACTCAGATTAAAAGAGTGAGAAGTTTTGGTTGAAAGCAATTTGTAATAAAATAATCGTCCTTGGACTAACAGTTTATACAAGTGTTTGAGAGTTACAAGGTTTATTGCTCCTCAAGAAGAAAAGTATCTTCACTGAGTATCCATCCACTTCCTTTCAATCTCAACCTCTGCACTTCCCACAGGTATCACTTCAAGTCCTTTTCAGAAMCAACTCACAAACACCCACAAGTTGGATCATCTCCAAATCAAAATACATCCTTATCAGWAAGAGGGATGGTGACTTAGTTCTAACTAGTATTTCCAGCTATGTGTAAGCAAATTGTGAGGTTCACACCTTTCCCTTCCTTAAACCCCTGCTGTGCTCAACTACGAAGATGTTGTAACTCATGTGTGAATTCTCTGGCAGATTACTCCATTTCCTACTACGTTCCTTTTTCAGAAGCCCAGACTATTTAACATTGCTTAATGCACAGCAGACATAACATACAAGTCATCAACACACATGTTCAATTTTAAAAATTAAGCGTTAAAAACATGACTTTAGCACACACATTAAATCACATACCTTCACAAGCTACCAAGTTTAATTACAACCTTAATGCCTTTAACGGGGATATCTCTATGAAATAAAGCCCCACTTTTAGTTCTGATAGTGTCAAATTCACCTTTTCAGTATGATTTTCCTTTTTTATTCTAGAATCTACTCAAAGGTGGCACAGACAAAACAATGGTCTCAAAGTCTCAAGCCAGCCAGCCATGCTGCCTGCCAACGTTTAGTAGTCTTGTGTGCTATTTTTAACAGGAGATAAAGATTCCTAGCAGGGAAGTTGATGTATCTCTAATTTTCTGAGAAGGGAAGTGAGCTTCTGCCCTGTGAAGTGCCACACACTTCAGTGCTCTGTAGACAGGCACTTCAAATTCTCAGAGAATTACTGATCATAAAGAAAGTGTCATTATTCACAACTGGAAGTACGCATGGCCAGTCACAACCACCCAAAGTYAGGGGATTTTTCTGTTCATAAGTAAAGCTGTGGCTGTAGCACTGCACTGGCATTCAAAGATCATCAATGACAATTCTGCACATAAAGTCAATGCTAATTAATGTCACTCATCAGCACTGCTCACCACTGATGCCATTTCTGCACCAAGCTGCACCAGCAGCTACACAGCTGCTGAGCTTCACAGCTTTAAATCGTGTTACACTTCTCCATATTCCCACATGGACAAACTCCAGAAGCCTTCTCACTCACCCACATGGCTTCAGTTTAAAAATAATTCTGAAGCGAATAAAAGGATCCTTCATATTTTTGAAAGAAACCCTTTTTAGTAGTGGAAAAGCCCTAGCAGCAGCAGCATGTTGTAAACCTGCAAAGCCTYAAGCATTACTGCTCAGCAGAAAGGTGTCAGTGGTTCAAGGTCAGGCTCTACTTCAATGAGCAGAACAGCCTTCGAGCCAGCACACGCTTCCACAAACAAAATCCAGGTTCACTTCAGAATTACTCTGGCTTTAAGCACTCAARTTCCTTTCCGTACACACCATTTAAATGGCAAACTCTGAGATATTAAGCTATGTATAAACACCAAGATACTACAGTAAACAAACTAAGTGCAGTTCAGCTAYTAAACTGAAGTACATCCAACAGCATGCACTGCCTGGCAGCAGCTCCACTGCAAAGGTGTTCAGACCATCATCCACCATTAAGAATTTAGCAGAACTGGGAGAAAGACGCTTCCACTTGGGATTTTCACCTTTTTTTCAAGCACTGTTCTCATGTGCCCACAGGAAGTTACAGAAATGGAGTGGGTWGGGAGGAAGCTCTCACGGATCCATTTCCAGATTCACACTAACTCTGCAAGCAGYGTCTCTGAACTCCTGTGAGATTCCTGTGGGAACATCCCACTGATGTCACCACTCAGGACAGCAACACAGAATGCAAGCACATGCTTGGAAGCTTGGAACTGGATGCATCTGTGTCTGTTTTGTTACATCTGATGCTACAGCACTGTGGATAAAGAGAGGCAGTTATGTGCAAAGATTACTATCCAGACTAGACTGATGTGTTATAATTTTGTTTCTAAGCCTGTCAGTGAGGTGACCAGTGGAGCACAGAAGAACTGAGATGCCTGGCAGTCCTGGCAAAGCAGAGAATGCATCCTACAAAACTGCACCCTACAAACCTGTCCACAGTGCAGAGAAGTGAGACATCACCACAACCTTCAAGCGTGCTACCAGCATCAGGTAAACAACTTGGGTTTTATCAGATTAAATACTGGGACTGCTTTGACAGGGATTGCCAACAACAGAGGTAACTTCTGTGTTGCAGATCTTTCCTCATACAAACCACTGAAAACCAGTGGATTCAACATCAACCCATATCAGGTTACAAAGGACACATGATGCCCTTTTACTCTCGCCTCCAAGATTAAAATACTACAGCCAGGAAGGAGCAGCTTCACAGCCTGGAAAAATATTCCAAATATGAATTTCCCCAGGAGCCCAGCTGTGCTATACACAGTCAGACAAAGAGCAAAGCCATCAGCTCTTGYACCTGTATAGGCAGAAAGAGTGAGGATTCCTCCTGCCATCTCAGGAGACTGGGRTAACATGGTATCTACTTTTTGGACTTTTATTTTTAAGAAATGTTGAATCAGAGAACAGATATTCTCAGTTTACTCAGATGCAAAATATTACTGGTATCTGCTTTTCAGCATTCAGAGGTAGCACCTCTGATGAAAGAGATCAGAGATGCTTCTCTTCAAATGCAAYTCATGATGTGCATGATGCACTATGGAGAGTTTCACCTGCTGAGGCCTTGAGGGGAAGAGCCACAGGACAGGGGAGAACTTTTATTACCTTTGGTAGCTGAGAGTGTGCCACTGCAGGACACCCCAACCATCAGGAAACGGGGTCAAGGACACGAGATGCTTCCATCAGAATCAACAGCTCATTGTGAGCATTAATTTGTGTAGCCAGGGAGGCACATCCTTGCCCTCAGTCATCTGCAGGCTGAGCTGCACCTCAGTGCAATTCCTCCTCAGTGGACTTGAACAAGTGAATCTACTGACACCAAAATAAAGTGCCTCCCAAGGCAAAATAATTAACTCAGTCAGATCCCACAGTATATCYAGTGCCAAGGAAGCCACCGGCAGGTTTGAGTGCTCCACAGATAAATTACTCCTTACACTTTTCTGATTCAGTAGCAGCATCATTTGCTARGATTTTAATTCTTCATTATACAGGCAGGCAGTGACTAATTACCCCAGGGTCTTGTCTCCAAAGCATTCTCTCTGCAACCTGTGGACTCAAAACTTTGTGGCTGGCAAAACAGTCTTTTTTTCTGCAAGAGTTACTGGAGAAGTGTCACTCTGCCCCTCCCCACAACAAAGCATTGCTATTTTCATGCCAAATATATAGAGATTAAAGGGACTGCAAAAAGAACAGTCTGTTTGTATTCTTACGAGCTATCAACCAGAGTTGTTTAGGTAAGAACTTCATTTTGTATCAAAAAATCAGTTTTTTAGAACTGAAGTAACTGCTTACCTATCCATATCAACCTCAGGTTTTCAACTCCTATGCAGCAAGATCTCAAAGTGATCAACAGACAGCAGGAAAAAGGAGCTTTCACATCATTTTCATGTGAATATCCCTACTAGTGATCATACAGGTGGCTAAACATAAGGAATGCTAACTATAGCACTTCACAAAATACAGGGAAAAGACACCAAGGAAAACTGCAGCCCTCTCAAGGGACATACATTGGTACCTCACAGACACACAGGCTGCAGACACTGGGTTCTGGCTCTGAAGCTGAGCCCTGCCAGCACACACAGAACAACACTTTAGATATTGAGGATGTGCCAGAGAAGGTTTTGATTACACATTTTTTCATTTAGTGACACTAAACAAGAACTCTGGCAGCTTTGCCCAGTCATTTATGTCTCCCCAAAGCCATTAACAGAGAAGTCTCACTTCTTACAGCCTGAAGAGAATGGATTTGACATATTCAAAATSTATAAACTTGGGCATGATAGACAAAGCCCAAATCAGGAGAAATCTCTGCCTGCACAACAGTCATTTAAAGYAAATCCATTAATGCTGTTCTGCAGTTACACACCTTCATTATATAAAGTATTTCAGGTGGAATTTTACATAATGTATTTTCTRTGGCAGAGCTGTTTGAGAACCACACAAACACACACACTTAGCTCTCCATGGAGGCAAATAAAACATTTAATGGCTTTTTTTACTATACCTTGGCCCTATGCTGCCTCTCCTTGGTTTCTSAGAGACCTTTCCAGCTACCCATTCTCCCAAGCCTTCTTTGTTCTGACTTGTAGCTGTACTGCATCAATAAACAAAGACAACAAAGCAAGGAGCTTTTATACTGGTCAGCTAATACTTGAATCACAGTAGAATAATGCTGGGATAAGTTGAAATAACAGTACATAAGGGCTGTAATTGCATCATTGCGTRCCTTGCTCTTTCCCTCTCCTCTCAAACCTCTCTTCAATGCATCTGCCTTGTTCCTTTATCTTTAATCTATATTTTTGAGGAGTGCACTAACTGAAGAACATTTTACACACACCAGWTAAGTAAGGGAATAATTGTTATTCCCTCAAAAAACAGTTACCATTTAGAAAAGAAGCCTGGAAATCCTAACTGAATCTTCTCCTTAAGATTTTTAAATGTTCTTTTTGTCACAAGGAATTAATTGCCAGTCTGATTTCCGATCCCCAGGCAGATGCAAAGGAGAGYTCTCCCATGCTCAGGGCCTCTGGTCTCCCCAAGAAGAAAACAGGAAGCAGCCTGGGTGTGACCTCGTTTGCTGAGGTCAGTGCTATTGTTGCACTTCTGCACATTTTGGAAGTGTTTTAAAGTGATATGTCTCCATTATAGCTTTGGTACAAAAACAGGAAATAATCAACCAACGCCTCTCAAGAGGAAGGGTATGAGCAGAACTTATTTGAACACCCATTCCTCTAAGAGATACCATCCCAAATTTTAGGGGACCCATGAATGTGTGTGCTCAAAACTGCATGGACAGCTGGAGAGGAGAGGCCACARGAGAGGCTGAAGGAAACCAGGAATGAGTGGGATTGGAGTTCTGCCTCTGCTGTGCCCCCATGCCCTGAGCACTYACACCAGAGACCAACCCCACCCACCAACCGGCTGGCACAAGTGGTTTCAAAGCAACATCACTGCTCCTTCCTCCCTTCACCAAAACACCTCAGACCCACTCATCACAAAGAACAGAAATAGGTGCCATTTTATACACACTCAGCCGGTGATTTGAATACAACTGTGGAATAAAGCCTGCCACATCAAAACACTTCTATTTACCACAATAACTATTTGGAGTTATGAACAGAAGTCATCTGAATGAGACAAATATAAACTTGTGTGTTCTCCTTAAGACTTGGACTCTGTAAAYATCACCCTTGAGTGTTTTTGGGTCACAGAGGGGAGCAGAGGAAGCAGCAGCCCSAGCACGTCCCACATCTCAAAGCCATCGCTTGGCTCACAGAGAGCAAACCCACACAGACCAGGCTGGAACTGGGTCATCTTCAAGGTCCCCTTCCAACTCAAACCACTCTGTGATCCCACAGGGAGCAGCCCCAAAACACCAGGGCACGGCCCACACTGGGTTTGGTGACTGCTTTGATTACGGTTTCCATGGAGAACAAACAGACCAACAAACACTGACCTTGCTGACAGCAGTCACAAAGCAGACAAAGGAAATCAGTTCAGAAACTCAAGTGAAATCGTTCTTAAGTTTACTAGTGTAAGTAAAAGCATTGCTGACTTTAGACTGTTACCCTTCATTTGGCTGACAGTTCATGAGACTGGTGTCTTAAGCTCAGAGATATGGGARTTTATTTCTAAAGCCCAGCTAAAGTCTAAGCCGTGTACATTCATAAAACACACAGAGAAAGGCCATACTCTTTTTAGCCCAGACACACCAGATCATAGGAAAAAACCTCAAGAAATTCAGTGTCAAGCATAAGGCTGAGAAAAGCACAGGAAGGAAGGAATTTTTTAAGTCATGAATATTTCACAGTCCAACAGTGAGTTTTCCAAAATTAACATTCTTGCATCTTATATTCATTATTTTCGTTTCCAGGTCAAAATGTTTTGGTACATAAGGACAGATTTATTTTTATCACACTCTCTGCAACCAGAACTTCATGTGAAATTCAAATTTTCCTGTCTTTAGTGACTATAATAATGATTCCCCAGCAAAATCTTGGTTCACTGATCTCAAGACAGTCCATCACTGAACAAATTATTATTGGTTTTGCAATTCAAAACATGTAAAAATTTGCAAGAAAGATCTTAATGAAGCAGAAAGATACAACCATAAGTARGAAGACAGAAATGGTTCCAGTCCAATTTCTTCCTCGGGGACAGACAGGTGGACACCCATATGGGGTGAGCTGAGGGTTTTTGTCTCTTCAAATACCTAGCCATACCCAGAAGCTATTCTAATATTTTACTAGGAAAAGTGTACTGCAGAGTGACAATTCAAAAGACTCTCATTTACATTTAAATTCACCTCTAAGCAAGTTTGACTTTGGATTTTTTTAAGGGGCTAATGCATTGCTATTTACTGAAGTGGCATCATGTCGGGCCAAGCAGTGCTATGCATATAAAATCTGGTCTGGCACCTACAGGCACAAAAGATTACTGAAGCAGCCTCCTGTTATCTGAGAGCGAGCAGACTGCTCAGCATGCATGAAAAGCACCAAGTGCACAGAAAATTTTAGGTTTAAAATCAGTGGTGAAGATACACATTAAGAGAAACTACAGTGTATAGAGGAAAAGTGCCTCCATTCAGCTCAAGATGACTGTTCACTCGCCTGCAATAATTTCTGGCTGACAGTTTTTGAAAGTGGAGCGTTCTCACACTCTTGAGGAGCAGAAAGGCCAGCAGTACCAGTTACACACACACACTGAATCCTTTCAGATGTCTCACCAGCCATGCATTTGATGTACAGAAGATCCTCAGCACCCTTCCCTCCTCCGCTCAGCCCCGCACACTCTCCCTTGGTACCGACTCACAGCGGGGCATTATTGCTGCAATCACATAATTGTAAGCTTACAGCTCACAGCTGGAGCCTTTCACAGCAAAACAAGGCAATGCAAACATTTCTGCTTCTCTTTATACTGATTAGCCAAAGATCCGATAAAACTATTGTCCTCAGGTCTAATTTTGATTTTGCTTTTTGTTCACAATACATTTCTGGT
>NW_026623649.1:230201-236263 GCF_030028575.1 Malurus melanocephalus | reverse complement strand
GCTAGAAAGTAAAAACTCTGTACTGTTTTTTCACCCCTACTAAAGCAAGTAWAGGATTAAGAGTACATGGGCTGTGTAGCTACTTCTGGTACTATTTGTGATCAGACTGATATCTCTAATTTATACTCCTTGGAATTGCTTTTGATGTCTCTCAAGCAGTAATGCCTGTTTTCAGCTGCTTATTTAAGAAGCTACTACATCCAGTATTTAAGAAAGATGTTAAGGAGATGTTATATTAAGGAAACACCATTGTGCTCCTATCTCCACACTTTGCAGGGTTCTCAAAACAAGGGCAGTCTTTGTAGTAGGAGTAGTTTTTAACTGATCAAAAGTCAGAAATTACCCATCTGCATGAAAAGAAAATGACCCTAGGTGAAGTTTCCAACAGAAGAGGACAAAAAAAGAAACAAAATGCTACTGCAAAGAAGTCCAATATTCCTACGTGTAACAATCTTCCACAAAATAGCACTTTTTTATTTTTTATATGAAAACTTTTTTATGCAGACATGATTCTCACTTTTAGGTTATAAATAGCAGAATTCCCCTGTGGAGACAAAGCCTAAGGTTACAGACAGAAATAATCAGTCAGGAAGCACAGCCAGGAGAGYGCCCATGGCTCCACAACCTGCTTTGCTGAAGGGTCTTTCCAATCCACTGAATTCTGCTCCTGTAAATGTTCCCTACACATCTCAGTCATGGTGAGCAGCTCWGCAGGATCCCTGTCTGTGCTCCAGCCCTCACCACAGAGCAGACTCTGCTCTCGCAAATCTTTTGGGTTTAATGTTTTGGACATGCATTCTACCAGTTGAGTTTTCTCAGCAATGCTGACAGATTGGTAAAAATGGCCAAAGATTCTTAAACTCCCGCTGGCAGGAGCTGAACGCAAAGCACAGCAATGCCCAGGTCAATGAAAAGGCAAACACAGCCACAGCTCTGAAACTCTGCAGCAATTTAACTGTTTGCTGAGGTTGTTGGCCTTCCAGCTCTCATCCTGACAGCCTTACCAAAGCYCTACAATTCAGGGCCACCAGGTTTCTGTAGAGATTGAGAACAGAGATTTGCTCAAACTTCTGAAGCAGCACCACCAGGAAAAGTCAAGTTTCTTCACTTCATCCATTTTTAAAGAGCATGTTTGGCTTTTGATGCCCAGCTATCTGCATTTCTAAGTCTAACAGATGAGCATGAAAAAAATGCCTCACTGATTTCCCATCCACACCTACCTGACCTTCCAAATTAGCTGCTTTTTCCTAAAGTGTGGGGAACTGCAGGGAAACACTCACATCGTTAAGTACTCATTTACAGGACATTTACTTTAGACTTGCATTTTACTTTTATTCTGCTGTATAAAAATAAATAAATAATCCAACTCTCTCTTTAGGGATGCATCCAAGACAAAAGAGGAGCTCCCCCTTTTCTGAGGCATATCTTAGAAATTAAGGTTGTGTTTGTAGCACCGAAAACCATAGTTTTACTTTTGGGCCACCTCATTCTCCATATTTTCAATCAGTTTTGTATTTAGATGCCTTGCACCAAAACTTGAAAGTGCAATGGAGTRGTTTATTGTCCAAAAATTGTTAGTGAGATTAAAAAAAGGCATTCAGTGTCCTGTAAAAAGCTGAAACACTTCCCAGCAGACCACTACTCTTCTCCTCTGAGACTGTCAGGAGCACCCAACCCCTCTRCTATGTCCTTCCATTCAGTGGAAGGAAAATGGTATTGACATCATTATTAATTTTTTGAAATTCTAGGGCATCTGGACTTAATGCTGCCATGGAAACTTTACTGTGCTGTTTTTTAAACTCTGTCTATCATGCCTAATGCTGAGAATACAACAAAACTTGATCAGATCTTCCCATCAGCACCGGGCACAAGCAAAGGAAAGGGCTCCAGTCWGCCTTCTCAGTACCAACACAAGATAAATTAATGGTCCTAAACCTAGTTCATATTTTTGGGGGGTTGAAAGTTGAAAGAATTCAACTATCTAAAACCTAGTGTACTCCAATTAACTAATTTTTATTACTGTTGTCATTACACTGCACTGTCAAAATCTTTAAGTCAAATCACCAAAACTGAACAAAATCACTAGAGATATATACTGAGGCTCTAAATTCAGATTTTGACAAGCGTAACATCTATACATGGAATCTGAATACCTCTTTCAGCTCATTAACTTAAGTAAGTTCAACTTAAACCAAGAACCCAAAGAAAGAAAAATGTCCTCCTTCTCCAAAGGARTAAAACTAGTTTAAATGAACAATCACCTAAAGCAGTCAATCATGACARAAAGGGTCACCAGAAAAATATWCAGATCAAATATTTCTTTTTAAACAGACTAATCTTAAATATCATGTTTCAACAACAGATCATAAATGTGCATCTTTAATTTTAATGCAAGACTTCAAATGCACACAAATACCACACAAATTGCATTTTAAGATATAAACATAAAATTACACAAGTGCTACTTATGCTAGAAATAATTACTACATATATATGAAGATACATAAATACGTGGCGGGGGAAACATTCCAAAAAAAAACCCAACAAGAATTATTTAATCAAGTTATCTGGGAACTGCATGGATGCTCTGTGCTAGACTAGATGCTGACCACCTGAAATAATACCTAAATAATACCACCTGAAATGATGAAAATAAAGCAGGCAGGTCCAAGAGTTCCCACTGCTCACTGTGAGGAGGTGATTTGTTCTTGTAAAGCTGCCAASCCAGTCACTGAGAGCAGCTCCAAGACCTTCAATCTCATTTATGAAGCACATTCAATCCTGGGATTGATTTGATGATTTCATTTTGTTCCCCTCCCCACCCCATTTGAAAATTAAAACCTTATAAAATAATTTTAATCTTAACATTACTCAGCTCTTTTAATGTTTCAAAACAGTGGGACTCACAATGACTCAAACACTTGGCTTACACTGAAAATCCATATGATTAATATTTGTCTGAGATCTAACGTAACAAGGAGGGGAAAAAATAATTCCTGCAAACTGTCAAACCTGTTGTGCCTCAAACAACTAATACTACGTAATAGGTGGGACTTGAGAGWGCCTTTTGCTCTATAAAATAATCAGGCACTTTTATCTTTCCCCTTCTTTCCACTTTAGGCCCTTTTAGAAGGCAAGAGATCGGAAGAGTCACAGCAACTGAATCAAAATTTGGCTTAGTGCATGTCAGCATTTCACAAACTTTTGGAAGCTGAGACATCTTAAAGGAAATTAAACTGTCTTCAATGAACTGCATATCTATTTGCCAGCCAATGTCCATCTATGCTTGCATTAATTCTGGTTTTTATAAACCCTCAGCCCAGCTCTCACTGTGGCATTGCCCCACAGYGACTTCAGCAGCTCACAACAATCAGCACATCGAGTGTCTGGTGGCATCCAAGCTGACACTTACTGAAAGCATTAAGAATTTCCCCTCCTGCTCTTCTGTTTCAGGCTCTTCAAACTCTGCTAAAGATGTGAACCCAAATCTAAACAGTGCCATCCTTTTAATGAAAGCTGCAGCTTTGTACAGCCCTGCCTCCTGTTATCTAGAAAGCTCCATGAAGCCCTCTGCACTGATATCAGGTACCAAACCACAGCCTTAAGAGAAAGCACACATTCTGTGTTTYTCAGGAGCATTTGCTTTACTTCTGTTTCGGATCTTTCACGTAAATTCTGTTACAAAACTCTGGGTTGCAAAACACAGAAGTTTCATACAAGAATGAAACAATAACAGCTAAATTTAATTACACACTTTCAGAGGATGAAGTAAGTGACAGGTCTGCATCCAATTAGAGAAGAGAAAAATTCTGGTGGAACTTAAAAATGTTTTCTTGATTAGCAATACTATGCATACTTTCTAAACAGCCAGTTCCAGGCACTTGGGAGCTGCATTAATCTGAACATTGATATTCCAGACACTATTAAGTACAAAACACAATCACTGCATTATCACTGTCCCAGAGTATTTACAGTCTAGGAGCATGCACTGCACGTCAAGCTCAGAGATTCTGAATTTCCTACTAGTTTGATAAGACATTTCAAAGTGACTTCTGAGATATAAAAAAAAAAAAAAATGAACTGCCTTCAGTAACACAACAGTCATAAATTAAAGACTCTGGCAGAAAAGGGAGTAGCAGAGGAAGATCACTTCTCTAGGTACTAGGGGGATTTTTTTATTTGTATTTCTTATTCACCTTCAAAATCTTATATTCAAGTACAATTCAATTTTGTGCCGTTTTTTTAAAGTTTTAATGGTCCAGGAGAGAATTACCCATTACTATATTCAAAAATATTTTTACAAGGTTTTCTAGTGAGGTTTTTGAGTCCCACATTTTTCTTAAGAAACCGAAAAATTAGAATACTTGGACAAATTAAACWCTAGATGTATCATTAGTCCTCAACTAAGCAACACAAAGATCCAGTTGAAACTTTCATTATCCAACATAAATATAAAACATGACATTTGTAGCTAACAATTTTTCATTTAATTTAAATGACCTGAGCAGTTCATCAAGACCAGCTTTCCCAGTGCTCAGGAAAGGGCTGAAGCAGAGACAGCAGCATCTATTTGCTGTAGCATTCAACAATACAGAAGAGAGAAAAAGATGTATCTGTAACCTGAAGCTCAATTTTTTCAAGATTAACAGACAAAAGGTACTGCTATAAACCATTATAGCAGCCTTGGTTCTCAGCCTATTAAATCTGTATAAGCCATCTACATTATCCACTGTAAAAACCGTACATTTTAAAGAAATAGTAATTCAAAATATAGTTTGCCACAGTAGACACACAGCGAGACATATCCATATATTCATGATCTCCCTCATTTCCACWGCCCCCTCCTTCCAAGATAACATCAGTCTGTTCTTTGGAAGCACAAATTAACTTCACCACAGCTATGGTGCTTAAGAATCACAAACAAACACTACAAAAACCCGCTGAAGATTCCCATCCCACTAAGAGACTTTCAGGACTGTAGGTGCTTGTCATGTGGTTTGTTTCATCTTAATTTGTTGATATAGCTATTATTCCTGTTAGCATGGCTTCAGACTTYCCCCAGCTCTAACCAGCGATTACACCTCCTGCAGCTGACACTTCAGTGCCAGGTTAGTGACCATCTTTTACATCACTTCCCATATTTCTAACACAAGTCAGGAAGCAGCTTCAGGTTTTCCTCTGAACACTCCCATGAATTTGCAGACTCATGTCCCCAGTATTCCCACTCCTCCCAGTTTTCATCTCTCCCACWGCAGGTTTTAGAGGCTGGTACCTCTCCCCTGCACCGTTTTGCCATTCTTTCCCCTTCCTTTCCCACCTAACAGAGAGCAACTAGTCCTCTGTTTCTTCAGGAATGGATTAAATTTAATTAAATTAAGCACTTTTTTTCCTCAACTCATACTTAGCTTTGAGACTTACCCTGCTTCTATTTCAGAACTGAAAACCGTCCTGGAAAATCATGTACTTTCCAAGCTACAATAACCAGTCTAATAAAAGACAACATTTTGAACTCTGTAATAACTGGAGGGAAAGGATCACAGGCTTGTTTTGCATTAGTAGAGATAATATTATASCATAAACTAAACTTGTCTGCCACGTATCTGATACAACTTTGGATGCTTTTCACAATTTCCAACAGAAATCAAACTAAAAACTAAAGAAGGTGACAAACTCAGCAACAAGTGCAAAAATAAAGAATCAAATTTAAAAAACAAATAAAATAAATCTGGATGCGGAAACCAGCAATACCTACAAAGTATGACAAGAAAAGCACCTAATGACTTTGCACTTTTTCCTAAAGACGGGGAGCACCTTCTGGATTCACCTCTGCCACAACAGTCGAGGGTGGAAGTCACAGCCCCTCGCCACAAAACCGATTTTTGGAATGCTGAAACCCAGAGGAGGAATGGGGTGCTSTAGCCAGGTACAGAACTGACAGCGGGAGCTTCCCTAGCTGTTGCACACGCCTGGGAACCGCCTGTTGCTGCGCTCCAGACCCCAAGAGCCGCTCCGGCCGATGCTGCTGGGGTGCCCGGGCAGCACTGCCCACGCCGGGCTGTGTG